>NC_067136.1:0-102869 GCF_021347895.1 Acanthochromis polyacanthus
AAAATGTCACTAAAGTCATAGTTTAGTATGTTGTCCAAAATATGACTAAAAATGTCATAGTTTAGTATGTCGTCCAAAATGTCACAAAAATGTCATACAGCCATGGCCATAAGTTTGGACACAAGTACCATGACACTTGTGAATCTTAGAAAATACCACAAAATACTGAAGTGTTTGGGTGATAATACACAACTCCTGAGAACTATATTAAGTTTCATATTTAAAAAAAACATCAAAAGAGTTTGGTGTCATTTTGTTATTCTTACCAAATCCGGTTGTGAAAGTACTGCATTTTTTTGTTATTTTCTTCTAATATTAGTTTTGGGAACAAAGTTGTTCCAATTGTTGTAATTTATTGATAATATTATATCCCTTGTTGATTTGTTGACTAATTAAACTGGTGCTGTCAAAAAATATTAGTTATGTTCTGTAATAGACATCAAAACAGACATAGGAAGTCTGCCGTGGAGGTGGTTGATTGCCTGAGTGGAGTCAGCTGAGAAGCTAGACTCCACTCAGGCACCCGAGCTGCAGGGGGAGGACAGGCAAGACAGACAGGGCAGAGGAGAAGGGAGCTGTGACAACACCTGTGGCCCGGGGTGTGTGAGGGCCTTTGTAAAGCCTTCCTGGTGATCATTCTGGCTCTCTCCTGAGATGGCCACTTGTTTTGCATTGGTATGACTTGGGCTGAATCCCAACCGCCCCCTACACACTCCCCCTCCACTACCGAGTGTCACTCCAAAAGAAGTCACACTCGCAGCTGTGGAGGGCAGCTATTATTGAAGGGGGAGGGTATAAATACGATCGTCAGGAATGGGACGCCCTGTCGCCTCACCGGAAACGGAAGACGTCATCGCACAAAGACATGGTAACACAAAGACGCCTACTGTGCATGGCTTGCAGCGCTGTGGCACAGGTTGCAGGCAATGATGTAGGGGCTACATTCTGCTTCAAATAATTTGAAGTCATCCCACATGTTTTCCAATCCTATTATCTGGCATTTTAAATCCAACAAATGAATGAATAAATGAATTCTGTCAGTTGTGTTCAAATTTTAAGGTGTCAGGGGGTGCACAATTAACTCAAACGTCAGCAGAGAAGAAGATTTGTTCTTTTGTTTTATCTTTTTTCACCACTCTTTTTGTGATGTTCTGTCAGTGTGAAAAAGGCGTGGGAGAAATAATGGACGCATGTGGAACTCACATCAATATGTTTGTTTCCTCCTCCATTTCAACGTTGCACTTCCTGAAAAAGTTGTCCAGAGTGAGCATCGATGCAGACTCGCTATTTAAGGGCTGAACAGTCCACTCCCCCTCCGCACTACGCGGTTTGGGACGGCCCTTAATATGGAGGACCCTCCACGGGAACGCGTAAACGGAGGGGTAGTGTGTAGGGATAGTGTGTAGGGGGCGGTTTGGGATTCAGCCCTGCTTTCTGGCACCATTCAACACTGTGCACACCATCTTTCCACCCATGCACTCACCGACACTACTGATTTTTATTTTGACACTCTGAGCAATCTTATAATCTGAGAGCAGTTTAAAAAACTCTTTGCCTGGTCGAGTGACCACCTATTTAACAAGAACGCAACGTTGAAACTGTCATGGAGGCTGCAGAACTGGTGGATGAGTATGTGGTCATCCATAAGTCTCATCTTGGTGAGATGCTAAGGGAGACAGCAGTACACACTGACAATGGCGATAGGTTGGCTGTTCATCCCGGAGGGTCTTCAGGTAGGAGATCCCAGGGACGTACAGGAAAAGGAGACAATTTGTGCAGTTATTGCAGAGAAGCTGGCCACTGGAAAGCAGTCTGCCCGCTCTTACAGGTGAAAAAGCAACACGTTAGAGGTGGACATGTAAAACCTGCTGCACTGGCTGCAAGTCTTCCTAGTTCTGGGGTAGTAGGTCCACAGAGGCTGAGGCCTGATTTAGGCATGCTGAAAAATGGCTTTTTTTTTCAACATCGTATACTATGGCATTTCTTTGGACAAAATTCATGATTTTTTTTCAAAGAAAACTGCTCTGTACTGTTTTTCACGGCCTACTTTACATTATTTCATCATATGGCATGTTTTTACGACATGTTGAAAAAATGGCATTTTTTCTACATACTATACTATGGCGTTTTTTGGACAAAATTCATGACATTTTCTTTTTCAAAGAAAACTGCTCTATAGTGTTTTTCACGGCCTACTTTACATTATTTCATCATATGCAGAGGTGGGTAGTAACGAACTACATTTACTGCGTTACGTTTACTTAAGTAACTTCTTTTTAAAAAAGTACTTCTGAGAGTAGTTTTTCTCTGCCATAGTTTTTACTTTTACTTGAGTAGATTTGTGAAGAAGAAACACTGCTCTAACTCCATTACACTAGGCTACTCTCCACTGTTGCTTTTTTATTTACCACATTAGATATGCTTTATTCTGCAGAGAGATGGCCCCAGTGGATCTACCACATGACTGTGTTTCACCAATCAGACGAAGCAACAATAATCACGTGACTCCGTTTCACCAGACGTCGCCCTGCAGTCACATTAGCGGCACAAACTCTTCACACATAGCACACAGAATGAAAAAACGGAGGGATTTTCGAGAAATTTCATCTTGCTTCGGTGTTCAAAAACATTTGCACAGCATTAGCATGGATACCTCCGTCTTTTGTCTTCTGTTTACTAACAGGCGAAGTGAAGCGTGACGTCAGGCTTGATAGGTCACCCAGGGCTGCCAACTTTTGATTGTATACTGAGAGTCAATAGAAACTTTGAGGTAGAAATGTAGGCAGAATTCTACTTGTAGGGGGGTTGTAATGATTCATTGTGGATTTACTGATGATCTAGTGCCCTGGTAGTTGAGATAATGATGAGTTGTCATTTTGTCATGATTCATTGCACATGGGTTGGTCACTTTGCAAAAGTGAACCAAATACACACCAAGCAATACTCAGTGAGTATCTGCACAATGTGAGAATGGGTTTGAAGGCCTATATAAAGGCCCAAAAAAGGCCACCATTGTTAGTCCAGTGAACAGCATCATGCCGCGTCTATCACATGAACAACATCTCCGGGCACTGGGTATGGTGGAGGCCGCTTTGAGCTACAGTGATGTATCCAGGCGTATGGGCTGTTCCCAACCCACAATCAGAAGCCTGGTCCAAAGCATGCGCCGACGGATTGCTGCCTGCATCCAAGCAGATGGAGGCCATACTCGGTATTGACTGTTGTGACTTTGTGTTTGGCAGGTGCCGTTTTCTTTTGTGAAATTCTTTATTTTGAAATCATTCTTGAAACTTTAGATTTTTGTTTCTGTATGCCAATATGCTAAACAAATGATTCATATGAAGAAAATCCAGTTTGGGGCTTCAGAATAAAAATTATGTTGAAAAATACGGTCTCAAAGTTTTTAATGACTGTCAGTGTATTTCATTTGGATTTGTAGAAGCTTTGAAGAAGTTTCCTGATGCCGGACAAGAAGACGAGCAGCTTTGTACTTTGCAGTAAGAAAACTGTGGACATTTCTCAGTACCGTACCTGTCCGTACTGCTAATCATGTACTCCAGAAACGTTATCATGGAGACTGCATCAGACCAGACTAGTGAGCACAGATATGAATAAGTAGATAGGACCATAGATATGAATCAGTAGATGGGACAGTAGATGTGTTTTCATCGGTAAGAATAATTTTTGGCTCTTTTTTCATTATTAAATCTTGTTGAGAGCTTCCAGTCTATGAGAGCTAGCTAGTTAGCCACTAGCAAAACACTAACGGGAGCTAACAGCTGGACAATCAAATACCAGACGATAAATAGTACTGTACACGCAGCAGTAGTAATACTAAAAGTACACGCAGCAGTAGTAATACTAAAAGTACACGCAGCAGTAGTAATACTAAAAGTACAAGCAGCAGTAGTAATACTAAAAATACAAGCAGCAGTAGTAATACTAAAAATACAAGCAGCAGTAGTCGTATAAACAGCTGTTAGAGTCGTAGACAGGGTTGCCACCTTTCAGAAATGAAAATAAAGAACGCCCACCATGGCTCCTCAGGGCCACAGTTCAGTAAAGTTGGAAAGATATTCACAGATTTGGACTTCTGGCATCAGTAACTCATTAGATATACATTGTTAAAACATAAATAATGCCTCTTTCCCACCGCTGAAAGGTAGACAATGTGCGACAAGCCCAGTTTTATCAAAGTAGCTGTCTTTCAAGTTGCAGAAATAACATTGGTGTCAACTGGAGCCAGTTGAAGGCTGCAGTGATTCTGGTGACACTACAGTGGATCAGAGTGAACTTATTGAATATTTGTGTCCGTCTTTGCTGTTGCAGCAGTTTTGCAATTTGTAGACAGTCTCTGTTCACTTCATAGACACCATAGACTGAAGTTTCTGTTTCACCCACAGCGAGCTTTAGGACACCCAGGTCGGACTGATGTTTGAAATACTGACTGACGGCTCAGATTTAACTGTCTGCAGTACCGTTTTGATGGATGTTAAATTTTCACTCAAAGTCTCCAGGAGCTGGGTCTTTAACCCTTTGCGCTTCAGTACATAGTAGGTGTACCGCCGGCGGTACACTTACTAATTTGCATAGGAATTTCAGGAATGTCCGACGGGTGCAAACGTGCTTATACAAACACTATACGCCGATGGAAAGCTTAGATTCTCATGAATCCGCCGGTATAAACCACTTTCAGATGTGATTACCACAGCGGGTGAGAAAAACACATTTGTCCGACAAAAACGAATATCCATCCATCCGTTCTCTGTACACGGCTTCAACGCACACAGCGCGACTCACATTTCCGGGTTCATTATTACACACAGATGAAAATATTCCACAAAAAACGGCCACAATCCAACATCCAGACAACACAAGCCAGTAAACTATTTTATCCAAAACATGTCCTGAAGTCGGTATAAAATCCACGAATCGGTCGTTTTCAAGGAAATGCACCTCGCGATGCACGACAATATTCCCTGTATTTTTCGTCATTTTTTAAATTTAAAAATAGAATATTAGCGATTTTTTGTACTGAAAATGGCTGGAATTGACTGAAGCTTAAAGGGTTAAAATAACAGCAGTCTGGTTACAGAGTGAAAGCAGCAGTTCCTCTTTAAGGTCAGAGACTGCAGCATCTGAGGGCCTCTTCAGAAGAAGACGTAGTTGATGAAGATGTTCTGGAGCAGAAAGACCACGACCAAGCAGCCTGGAGATCTGAGCCAGCGTCTCCCTCAGGTGGGTGTCAGCGGTGTTCACGGTCAGGTCTGTGGTAATCCTGTCAATAAACAAACAGAAAAAATCTAGATTATAAATCAACATGTAACCAAAGCACTCTGTGTATAACGCCATGGTATAGGATGTAGTTCAGAAAATGTCACAGTATAGTTTACTTTTCTAGAATAACATAGTATGGCCTTCATAGTAGAGCATGTCAGCAAAAAAAATAGATTATTATGTGGTTCAAAAAGCATAAAATGATAGGATATTGTCTAAAATTGTCATGGATGATGTGTGGTTCAAAAATGTTATAGTGCAGTTTATTGTCAAAATAGTATGTTATTGAAGAAAACATCAGAGTTTAATATGTGCTCTATAAAATGACAGAGAATAATAGTTCATTGCTCAAGTAAAAGTATAGTAATCTTTAAAACTGTTCAAATTCTTATATGTTGCTAAAAAAAACAACAACAAAAAACTAAAACAAAAAAAGTAATCGTAATATGTCAATTAAAAAAGCCTGTAGCATAGCATGTCGCTCTAAACACGTCAGAGTTTAGCCTTTGGTCCACAAAACGTTGTTCTGTCCCAGCTGTCTGAAGTAGGTGAGGAGCAACACAAACACAGTCCAAACGCTGGTTTCCGGAGGGTTAGACGAGGATTTATTTGAAAGAGTAAGTTTACAACAACACAACATGTGAGCAGAAAAATCACAACGTCTGTCTTTAGTTCAGCTGAAAATATGAGTTTTTGTCTTTTTTACTGGCCAAACTTTTCAGGAAGTAGATGAAGAATAACTAAAAGGAATATTCCCCCTCAAACCTCCACTAGGGCAGTCTGTGTAGCAGCGACAGCAGAAAGAGGTCCTCTCTGGGTGGAAGAACGGCGTCTGAGTGGCAGCTCTTTCTGCTCTGACCTTACTCACTAAACTCAAGGTCCATGGAGGACTCCAGTAGTTGACGTTTCCTGCTGCAACCTTCTCTTTTTCAGCTTTCTTCCACATCTGATCGCTCCTGACCTGGTTTTTGTTGATGTTTTTGACTCTTTTTCTGAGCTTTGACTGATCCGAGAACATGAAGTACATCATCGTTATCGGCAGCGTAACCAATGGAGGGAAAACCAGCCTCACCAACCGCCTGATCAAGAACCTGTCCAACTGCTGCTGGTCCATCAGGATGACTTCTTCAAGTCCAAAGATCAGACTGAAGTTGGTGAAGATGGCTTTAAGCAGTACGATGTCATCACTGCTCTGGACATGGACCCATGATGAGGAGGATCTACGCGTGGCTGGAGAACCCGGTGAAGTTTGAGAAGTCTCATGGCGTTAATAACACCCTGGACACAGAGATGGTCCTGAAGGAGGAGGAGGAGACTCACATCCTCACTGTGGAGGACTTCCTGCTTCACACCTACAGGCCTTTGATGGACGTGCTGAACCAACGTTACTTTATTTCCATCCCATATGAAGAATGCAGAAAGAGGAGGAGCTCTAGGAAGTCCACGGTGCCAGACCCCCCATCCTGTTCTATGTCCACGTCTGGACCATGGACCTGCAACACAAGAACATCTGCTCACTGTGGAAGATTGAAAGCAGCTTTTAGTGATTTCTATGCAGAACACTGTGATGTTTGCTGAGCTGTGAACTATTAAATGACTGAAGAATATGGAGTATTGTTCCTGTTTATTATTGTTCTCAGGTTTACTGTTAAATGTACAGAGTGCTGCTTAATGTATTTTATTGTATTTTAAAATTCCTGCACAGAACATTCAGATTATTTTAGCACAGATAAAGGTACAGATTGTTGTTGTTCACTGTGTATTGGGTAGAACTCATTTTGATTTAGACTGATTAGTACACAGAACCCTGTGATGTTTCTGGTTTACAGCTGAGAACTAGCTGCTAAAAGTACAGAATATTATTTCTTATTTTAGGTGTGATAATTGTCAGTAAACATTCTAAGAAGTGGAAATTAACAGGGTTGTATATAGAGCTGTTCTTGTACAATGTTTGTCTCTTAACTGCCCTCAGGATTCTGTGGTTGAGCTAACAGTTTTACATAACATCAGATGCTGCAGCTGATGATGCTGGAATTCACAGAAACAAGGAAACAAATCCATCAGAATTTAATGTTAACAGTCCAAAATGAAAAGGTCATATACAGCTTTACTACTGGGTTAAAGAGCCAAAAAACCATGAAAAATACTTTGGAAAAGTCAGAGGTTGGTAGCAGCTTTCATTTTTTATTACAACTTTTCAGTGCCCCCCCCCCCCACACACACACACACACACACACACACACACACACTCACACACACTCACACACTCTGACACTAATCTGGATCTGCCCCGGCTGTCAGGACGTCAAAGAAGAGAAATCAGTTGAATTTTCTTCAGCCTTTATTCTCTGCAGAAGTCATGAATACATGTAAACTGTCTTCTGAATTCTCTCGGCACTCTGCTCCCACAGCAGTAAAACACTGAAACATTTTTAGAAAGTACATTTTCAGCAATGAAGACAAATCAAATACAAAACGAAGAACAACGCCACCTGGTGGCTACATCAACACACTGCATCAGGGTGGAATGACTGATGGGAAATAAAAGTTCTAACTTCAAATAAAACACATACCTCCAGAAGAGATGAGCCCATGTAAACCGTCTTCTGCTCCTGAACATACAAGCTAGAACAATGATCACCTGCTAAAAACGGAACCAAAAACATCGATAAAACTTCTGACAATGGTAAACAATATGCACTGACATGACGGCCCACAGAAAGTAAACTGCGACT
Source organism: Acanthochromis polyacanthus (assembly GCF_021347895.1). Classification (NCBI taxonomy): domain Eukaryota; kingdom Metazoa; phylum Chordata; class Actinopteri; family Pomacentridae; genus Acanthochromis; species Acanthochromis polyacanthus. The sequence goes on from NC_067136.1 coordinate 8,013, forward strand.
GTGTGGGAATATGGGAGGAGCTACGGAAGCCCGGTGGGCACAGACAGCAGGGTGCAGAAAGGCAATTCATATTTCCAAAATCAATAACAGCTGATAAAATGACTCAATGAGATAAAATTTAAAAATAGTCAACATAACAACAACAAACAAATTGAATATCGGCTCATCCCATCCTGTGATCACATAAACATATACACACATGTCTATAACATATACACAATATGTCAATGTGATCACCCCCTCCTCCCCCCAGACGAAAATATTCAGAGCTCGTCTCTTCCCTTCGCCTTCGGCCCACTTTGCTGCCGACTCTGACGTCACGCTTCACTTTGTTGCATAAACACAAGACAAGATGCTGAAGACCTCCACTGTTTGGGAATTCTTCAGTTTAACTGAAGACAAAACGAAGGCAGTGTGCGTCCGGGAGACCAGACGAATGGATCCGAATATTCGGGCCGTCTCCGCCACATCTCGTCTCCCCCCCACCCCACCCCCATCCCGTATAAAGTTACACACAGATGTTCTGCTGATCACAGAGTCCACAGGAGATTCTACGTCTAAACCTGCTGGGACACAAAGAAAGGATTAATATGATGGTCCCAAAGACAGCAACAAATCCGATTCCTCCAATGATGGCTCCAGATGTGTCATTTCCAGATGTGTTGCCTCCATCTGCAGCACCTGAAGAGCAGAAAACAGACTTGTATCACATTCAGCCAATCAGGAGCTCTTCTTTGTATGACATACTGCACTAGTACGTCACTTGTGCTGTTTTTTTCTCTTATTCCTCTTTTTTATTTTTATTCTTATAATAACTTGCTAGATTTGTTTACACATTTATCCCTCTCTTTACTACATCATTGTTGCACTGTCTGCTCTACCTGTCTTTTTAATAGCCCCCTGGGGACAAATAAAGTTTTCTGAATCTGAATCTCATCTGGGGGCTGCTCACTTGCAGCAAGAAGATCCCCGGTTCAAATCCCGGCCTGTCCTGGGATCTTTCTGCATGGAGTTTGCATGTTCTCCCTGTGCATGCGTGGGTTTTCTCCGGGTACTCCGGCTTCCTCCCACAGTCCAAAAACATGCTGAGGTTAATTGGTTACTCTAAATTGTCCGTAGGTGTGAATGTGAGTGTGATTGTGTGTCTGTATATGTAGCCCTGTGACAGACTGGTGACCTGTCCAGGGTGTCCCCTGCCTTCACCCGAGTCAGCTGGGATAGACTCCAGCACCCCCCATGACCCTAGTGAGGATAAAGTGGTGTATAGAGGATGGATGGATGATTCTCATCTGAACTCTGGTTCTACAGACAGTAAACACAATTTGTCATGTTGTCATGGAAATGTTCTCACCTCCGTCAGTAACCTCCAGGTAGACTATGGAGGAAAAGGTTCCGGTACTGTTTTTACAGAACCACTCATATTCTCCAGCGTCTTCTCTGGTCACATTCATGACACTTCCATAGACTATACCGGACTTCAACGGATATTCTGTCCCCTCCACTCGGCCCACAAACGATGGACCCTGATCTTCTGGATGTATGGGATGTCCGTCTATGTAGGAGTAGATATATTTACCACTGCCACGTCTTTTCGGGCCTACTGAATCGTGGCGCTGTAGTCTGGACCCGTCAGAGTGACGTTCTGCCCAGAGTGGACTGGACTGGTCTGGTCTGGTCTGGTGGACTGGTCTGGTCTCCTGAAAGATTAAACCAGAACAGAAACATTAAAGCTGTTGGAAACGCCATCAGGACTGTGATCAGAGAATCATCTCTCAGTTCACAAATCAGAGTTCACAGAGCTGGTTTAACCAAAATTAACTCCAGAAGAAGAAGAAAGGAGACAAACACCAAAGAAGAAGAAGGTGGACCAATGTGTGTGAGAGTGGGTGGTGAACGACCACTGTGATTGGCTGATGTGTGAAAAGAGGCGGGTCTTGGGTTTATCGTGTGAATCCACAAGTTTCACATAACTCTTCTAAACAAAGAACATTGATAAAGACGACTGTAGCTACGTGTCCACTAGATGTGATTTCCCTGCATGGCAACACACCGCATCTGGAAATCTCACAGCCTTTGGGTGGTCACTAGTGGACACAACACTGTCACATGACAGCACTGGACCACCAGCGGGCCTCTACGTGGTCACATGACAGCGGTGGACCACCAGCGGGCCTCTAAGTGGTCACATGACAGCGGTGGACCACCAGCGGGCCTCTACGTGGTCACATGACAGCGCTGGACCACCAGCGGGCCTCTAAGTGGTCACATGACAGCGGTGGACCACCAGCGGGCCTCTACGTGGTCACATGACAGCGGTGGACCACCAGCGGGCCTCTACGTGGTCACATGACAGCGGTGGACCACCAGCGGGCCTCTAAGTGGTCACATGACAGCGGTGGACCACCAGCGGGCCTCTAAGTGGTCACATGACAGCGGTGGACCACCAGCGGGCCTCTACGTGGTCACATGACAGCGGTGGACCACCAGCGGGCCTCTAAGTGGTCACATGACAGCGGTGGACCACCAGCGGGCCTCTACGTGGTCACATGACAGCGGTGGACCACCAGCGGGCCTCTAAGTGGTCACATGACAGCGGTGGACCACCAGCGGGCCTCTAAGTGGTCACATGACAGCGGTGGACCACCAGCGGGCCTCTAAGTGGTCACATGACAGCGGTGGACCACCAGCGGGCCTCTATGTGGTCACACAACATGAGGAGACACACAACATGAGGAGAGACACACAACATGAGAAGAGACACACAACATGAGAAGAGACACACAACATGAGGAGAGACACACAACATGAGGAGAGACACACAACATGAGGAGAGACACACAACATGAGGAGAGACACACAACATGAGTAGAGACACACAACATGAGGAGAGAGACACAACATGAGGAGAGACACACAACATGAGGAGAGACACACAACATGAGAAGAGACACACAACATGAGTAGAGACACACAACATGAGTAGAGACACACAACATGAGGAGAGACACACAACATGAGGAGAGACACACAACATGAGGAGAGACACACAACATGAGGAGAGACACACATGAGTAGAGACACACAACATGAGGAGAGACTCACAACATGAGGAGAGACACACATGAGGAGAGACACACAACATGAGTAGAGACACACAACATGAGTAGAGACACACAACATGAGGAGAGACACACAACATGAGTAGAGACACACAACATGAGGAGACACACAACATGAGGAGAGACACACAACATGAGTAGAGACACAGAACATGAGTAGAGACACACAACATGAGGAGAGACACACAACATGAGTAGAGACACACAACATGAGGAGACACACAACATGAGTAGAGACACACAACATCAGGAGAGACACACAACATGAGGAGAGACACACAACATGAGTAGAGACACACAACATGAGGAGACACACAACATGAGTAGAGACACACAACATGAGAAGAGACACACAACATGAGTAGAGACACACAACATGAGGAGAGACACACAACATGAGGAGAGACACACAACATGAGGAGAGACACACAACATGAGGAGAGACACACAACATGAGAAGAGACACACAACATGAGTAGAGACACACAACATGAGGAGACACACAACATGAGAAGAGACACACAACATGAGTAGAGACACACAACATGAGGAGAGACACACAACATGAGGAGAGACACACAACATGAGTAGAGACACACAACATGAGAAGAGACACACAACATGAGGAGACACACAACATGAGAAGAGACACACAACATGAGAAGAGACACACAACATGAGGAGAGACACACAACATGAGAAGAGACACACAACATGAGGAGACACACAACATGAGGAGAGAGACACAACATGAGAAGAGACACACAACATGAGGAGAGACACACAACATGAGAAGAGACACACAACATGAGGAGAGAGCCACAACATGAAGAGAGAGCCACACAACATGAGGAGAGACACACAAGATGAGGAGAGACACACAACATGAGGAGACACACAACATGAGGAGAGACACACAACATGAGGAGAGACACACAACATGAGAAGAGACACACAACATGAGGAGAGAGACACAACATGAGAAGAGACACACAACATGAGAAGAGACACACAACATGAGAAGAGACACACAACATGAGGAGAGAGACACAACATGAGAGAGACACAACATGAGGAGAGAGACACAACATGAGGAGAGAGACACAACATGAGAAGAGACACACAACATGAGGAGAGAGACACAACATGAGAAGAGACACACAACATGAGGAGAGACACACAACATGAGGAGAGACACACAACATGATGAGACACACAACATGAGGAGAGAGACACAACATGAGAAGAGACACACAACATGAGGAGAGACACACAACATGAGAAGAGACACACAACATGAGGAGACACACAACATGAGGAGAGAGACACAACATGAGAAGAGACACACAACATGAGGAGAGACACACAACATGAGGAGAGACACACAACATGAGGAGACACACAACATGAGGAGACACACAACATGAGGAGAGAGACACAACATGAGAAGAGACACACAACATGAGGAGAGACACACAACATGAGAAGAGAGACACAACATGAGAAGAGACACACAACATGAGGAGAGACACACAACATGAGGAGAGACACACAACATGAGAGACACACAACATGAGGAGACACACAACATGAGGAGACACACAACATGAGGAGACACACAACATGAGGAGAGAGCCACAACATGAAGAGAGAGCCACACAACATGAGGAGAGACACACAAGATGAGGAGAGACACACAACATGAGGAGACACACAACATGAGGAGACACACAACATGAGGAGAGACACACAACATGAGGAGAGACACACAACATGAGAAGAGACACACAACATGAGGAGAGAGACACAACATGAGAGAGACACAACATGAGGAGAGACACACAACATGAGGAGAGAGACACAACATGAGAAGAGACACACAACATGAGGAGAGAGACACAACATGAGAAGAGACACACAACATGAGGAGAGACACACAACATGAGGAGAGACACACAACATGATGAGACACACAACATGAGGAGAGAGACACAACATGAGAAGAGACACACAACATGAGGAGAGACACACAACATGAGAAGAGACACACAACATGAGGAGACACACAACATGAGGAGAGAGACACAACATGAGAAGAGACACACAACATGAGGAGAGACACACAACATGAGGAGAGACACACAACATGAGGAGAGACACACAACATGAGGAGAGACACACAACATGAGGAGACACACAACATGAGAAGAGACACACAACATGAGGAGAGACACACAACATGAGGAGAGAGACACAACATGAGAAGAGACACACAACATGAGGAGAGAGACACAACATGAGAAGAGACACACAACATGAGGAGAGACACACAACATGAGGAGAGACACACAACATGAGGAGAGACACACAACATGAGGAGACACACAACATGAGGAGACACACAACATGAGGAGACACACAACATGAGGAGAGAGACACAACATGAGGAGAGAGACACAACATGAGAAGATTCAATTCATTTCAATTTTATTTATATAGCGTCAATTACAGTCAAATCGTCTCAAGACGCTTTACAGAACCCAAATGCCTGACCCCCAGAGCAAGCCCAAAGGAGACAGTGGCAGGAAAACACCCTTTTAACAGGGAAGAAACCTCGAGCAGAACCCGGCTCTATATAGGGGGGACCCATCTGCCTGCTGGCCGGGGGGGTTGAGAAGGACAGAAGAGGGCAAGGGGGAGGGATGGGAGAAGAGGGAGGGGTGGGAAAGCAAGGAAAACACAACACACATTTGGATACATGCATGACAGGATATGTGACACAGACAAAGTATAAGCTAACATTGAAAACTGACTCATAGTTTACTCTTATGATGTATGGCTCTGACATTAAACATACTCCATATATAGCTAGCAGTAAAATTCAAACAGTATGTAAGTTAGCATAACAGTATAGTGAAGGCAATGCAGAGTTGACTGGTGGAAAAAGGGAGTTGGAAGCAGAGGGCTGGAGGAAGGTCAGCAGCAGCATCCCACAGTGGACATGATGGAGACTGGACCAGCTGGTGGAACATCAACCGCAGATCTGAAGCATCCAGCTCTGGGACCAGGGACACTCGGAGAAATAGCACAGGGGGAAACAGAGTGAATGTACTGCAATAACGGTATACATATTAAATGTAAAGGTAGATAGAGAAGGGCTCAGTGCATCAAGAGAAGTCCCCCAGCAGCCTATAGGCCTATAGCAGCATGACTAGGGGCAGAACGAAGGGACGTCCAAGAGGGAGTCAGCTGTGCAATGAAGACACAAGCCGAACCCCTGTGGGTCACCCAGTCAGCCCCAACTATAAGATTTGTCAAAAAGGAACGTTTTAAGCCTGGTCTTAAAAATAGAGAGGGTGTCTGCCTCCAGAACCCAAACTGGGAGCAGGTTCCACAGGAGAGGAGCTGATAACTGAAGGCTCTGCCTCCCATTCTACTTTTAGAAATTCTAGGAACAACAAGTAAGCCTGCAGCTTGAGAGCGAAGAGTTCTACTAGGATAATAAGGTACTATCAGATCTTTAAGATATGATGGAGATTGGTTATTAAGAGCTTTATATGTCAGAAGAAGGATTTTAAATTCTATTCTGGATTTAACAGGAAGCCAGTGAAGAGAGGCAAGTATAGGGGAAATATGATCTCTTTTGCTAACTCCTGTCAGTACTCTCGCAGCAGCGTTTTGGATCAACTGTAGATGTTTGAGAGAGCTATTTGGACAACCCAATAATAAGGAATTACAATAGTCAAGCCTGGAAGTAACAAAAGCATGAACTAATTTTTCTGCATCACTCTGAGACAGAATGTTCCTGATTTTTACAATATTACGCAGGTGAAAAAAGGAAGTCCTACAGACTTGCTTTATGTGTGAGTTAAAGGACATGTCCTGGTCAAAAATAACTCCAAGATTCCTCACAGTAGTACTGGAGGCCAATGTGATGCCATCCAGAGTAACTATTTGCTTTGAAAGCGAGTTTCTAAGATGTTTGGGGCCAAATACAATGACTTCAGTTTTGTCTGAATTTAGCAGTAGGAAGTTAAAAGTCATCCAGGTTTTAATGTCCTTAAGACAATCTTGCAGTCTAGCTAACTGATCAGTTTCATCTGGCTTCATAGATAAATACAATTGTGTGTCATCTGCATAACAATGGAAGTTAATACAATGCTTCCTTTTTTTTTTTTTTTCTTTTTTCTTTTTTTTTTTAATACATGAGGAGAGACACACAACATGAGGAGACACACAACATGAGGAGACACACAACATGAGGAGAGACACACAACATGAGTAGAGACACACAACATGAGTAGAGACACACAACATGAGGAGACACACAACATGAGGAGACACACAACATGAGAAGAGACACACAACATGAGGAGACACACAACATGAGGAGACACACAACATGAGGAGAGACACACAACATGAGGAGACACACAACATGAGGAGAGACACACAGCATGAGGAGAGACACACAACATGAGGAGAGAGACACAACATGAGGAGAGAGACACAACATGAGGAGACACACAACATGAGAAGAGACACACAACATGAGGAGACACAACATGAGGAGAGACACACAACATGAGGAGACACACAACATGAGGAGAGACACACAACATGAGGAGACACACAACATGAGGAGAGACACACAGCATGAGGAGAGACACACAACATGAGGAGAGAGACACAACATGAGGAGAGACACACAACATGAGTAGAGACACACAACATGAGGAGAGAGACACAACATGAGGAGAGAGACACAACATGAGTAGAGACACACAACATGAGTAGAGACACACAACATGAGGAGAGACACACAACATGAGTAGAGACACACAACATGAGGAGAGAGACACAACATGAGGAGAGACACACAACATGAGGAGAGACACACAACATGAGGAGACACACAACATGAGGAGAGACACACAACATGAGGAGACACACAACATGAGGAGAGACACACAACATGAGGAGACACACAACATGAGGAGAGACACACAACATGAGGAGAGACACACAACATGAGGAGAGACACACAACATGAGGAGAGACACACAACATGAGGAGAAACACACATGAGTAGAGACACACAACATGAATAGAGACACACAACTGTCTTTGTGAATCTAAATGAATCTGAACATGTCAAATGTACCTCAGTGGAACCACCATCAGGGCAGAAAATCGGGTACTTTGACCACCAGGCAGTAGACAGGAGAGGACATCTAGGCGTAGCGCCCCCTGGTGGGATAGACTAGCTCAGGGATGTGGAAGGTCACCTCACGAGAACAGAAGGAACCTGAGCTGGTGCAACAGGTGGAGAGATACGTCTGAAATGATCTGCTTCATCTGTGACCCGACCCTGGATAAGAAGAAGAAAATGGATGGATAGTTAATGTTCAGGTTTTTGGTACTTTTGTTTGTTAATGTTCAGGTTTTTGGTACTTTTGTTTGTTAATGTTCAGGTTTTTGGTACTTTTGTTTGTTAATATCAAAGTTTTTGATACTTTTGTTTATTAGTATCCAGGTTTTTGACACTTTCATTCATTAATATTCAGATTTTTGACACTTGTGGTCATTAACATCCAAGTGTTGGAGACTTTTGTTTATTAACATCCAGGTTTTTGACACTTTTGTTCATTAACATCCAGGTTTAGGATGCAGGACTTTATATTGCAGTCAGTATTGAGCTGGATATCTACATTTTAAACAGCCACAGGTCTCCTTTAACCTGTGAACTCATATTTCTGAGGTGTTGCATCAGATGTTAGCAGCTCAGTGATCAGCTGTGTGAACCTTGTGTGGTTGGAACATGTGTGGTGTGACTTCCTTCCAGCAGCAGTGAAATGACTAACCTCGATGCTGTACGTCTTTATTTTAGAACCTCTGGCCTCACCGACACGTCTTCCTCCTTCTCACCTCCCTCTGCTGCTGTCTGCTGCATCCATCGCTGCTCTGGTCGCCGTGACGATTCTGGTTTTACTGCTGAGACGACGAGTCGGCGGCAAAACTGGAGGTCAGAATCCTGGACTGGATTTAAACTGCTGTTGGCCTGCAGTGTTGTGTGTCTGTGGTTGTTGTGTGTCTGTTCTAATTTGGCATCTTTTATGTCTCTCTGTAGTTGTTTTATATCTTTATGTGGTTGTTTTGTGTCTCCTTGTGGTTGTTTTGAATCTTTTTGTGTTGAATTTGTGTCTGTGTTTATTTTGTGTCTCCTTGTGGTTGTTTTGTGTCTCTTTGTGGTCATTTTGTGTAGTTTTATATGTATTTTGTGTCTCTTTATGGTCGTTTTGTGTCTCTGAGGTTTTTTAAGTATTTTTGTGGTCATTTTGTGTCTCTTTGAGGTTGTTTTGTGTCTCTTTGAGGTTTTTAAGTATTTTTGTGTTCATTTTGTCTCTCTGAGAGTGTTTTTTGTCTGTTTGTGGTCATTTCATGTCTCTTTGAGGTTTCTTTGAGTCTTTTTGTGTTTATTTCATGTCTTCTCGCAGGCCTTGATTTTCCACATGAAGGTTTGTCGTATTTTTGTGTAGTTCTTTCGTGTCTTCATGTATTCATCATGGAGTTGTTCCAGGTGGAGGTGGACCCTCAGAAGACGTGACGTACTCGGATGTTGAGATGTTCCACAACCAGCAGCTGGTCAGAACGCACACAGGTAACTCCAGCTGAACCTCTGGCTGGTTGTGTAGAGAACCTTTAGGTTTGTTGTGTCGCTGCAGAAGATGTCTTAGAGTGTTGAGACGACATCTAAAGGAGTTTAGTTGTGTTAAGGTGTTTATTCTTACAGGTTGACACAATAAAACTTGATGTCTTTTGAAGTTGTGACCAACGAGAGACTTTGAAACAAAACATCTGCACAGTTTGTGGTTGTTTTGTGTCTCTTTGTTGGTGTTTTACATGTTAAAGGGCATTTTGTGTCTTTTTGTGTTCATGTTTTTGGCATTTTTGTCCATTAATATTTAAGTTTTTAGAACTTTTGTGAGTTATTATTGAGGTTTTTAAAACTTGTATGTTAATATCCAGGTTTTTGACACTTTTTCTCATTAATATCCAGGTTTTTGACACTTTTTTCATTAATATCCAGGTTTTTGACACTTTTTCTCATTAATATTCAGGTTTTTGACACTTTTTTCATTAATATCCAGGTTTTTGACACTTTTTCTCATTAATATCCAGGTTTTTGACACTTTTTTTCATTAATATCCAGGTTTTTGACACTTTGGTTCATTGATATCCAGGTTTTTGATATTTTTTCTCATTAATATTCAGGTTTTTAAAAGTTTTGTTCATTAATATCCAGGTTTTTGACACTTTTTTCATTAATATCCAGGTTTTTGACACTTTTTCTCATTAATATCCAGGTTTTTGACACTTTTTTCATTAATATCCAGGTTTTTGACACTTTTTCTCATTAATATCCAGGTTTTTGACACTTTTTTTCATTAATATCCAGGTTTTTGACACTTTGGTTCATTGATATCCAGGTTTTTGACATTTTTTCTCATTAATATTCAGGTTTTTAAAAGTTTTGTTCATTAATATCCAGGTTTTTGACGCTTTTGTTCATTGATATCCATATTTTTTAGACTTTTCTTCATTAATATCCAGAATTGTGCCATTTTTATTTGTTAATATCCAGGTTTTTGACGCTTTGGTTCATTGATATCCAGGTTTTTGATATTTTTTCTCATTAATATTCAGGTTTTTAAAACTTGTATGTTAATATCCAGGTTTTTGACACTTTTTCTCATTAATATCCAGGTTTTTGACACTTTGGTTCATTGATATCCAGGTTTTTGACATTTTTTCTCATTAATATTCAGGTTTTTGGAAGTTTTTTTCAATAATATCCAGGTTTTTGACACTTTTGTTTATTGATATCCAGGTTTTTCACATTTTTTCTCATTAATATTCAGGTTTTTAAAAGTTTTGTTCATTAATGTCCAGGTTTTTGACACTTTTGTTCATTGATATCCATATTTTTTAGACTTTTCTTCATTAATATCCAGAATTGTGCCATTTTTATTTGTTAATATCCAGGTTTTTGACACTTTTGTTCATTGATATCCATATTTTTTAGACTTTTCTTCATTAATATCCAGAATTGTGCCATTTTTATTTGTTAATATCCAGGTTTTTGACGCCTTGGTTCATTGATATCCAGGTTTTTGATATTTTTTCTCATTAATATTCAGGTTTTTAAAAGTTATGTTCATTAATATCCAGGTTTTTGACACTTTTTCTCATTAATATTCAGGTTTTTGGAAGTTTTTTTCATTAATATCCAGGTTTTTGACACTTTTGTTCATTGATATCCGTATTTTTTAGACTTTGGTTCATTAATATCCAGAATTGTGCCATTTTTATTTGTTAATATTCAGGTTTTTTAGACTTATGTTCATTAATATCCATTTTTTGGACACTTTTTCTCATTAATATTCAGGTTTTTGGAAGTTTTTTTCATTAATATCCAGGTTTTTGACACTTTTGTTCATTGATATCCATATTTTTTAGACTTTGGTTCATTAATATCCAGAATTGTGCCATTTTTATTTGTTAATATTCAGGTTTTTTAGACTTATGTTCATTAATATCCATTTTTTGGACACTTTTGCTCATTAATATTCAGGTATTGGACACTTTTGTTTGTTTGTTAATATCCAGGGTTTTGATACCTTTGTTCATTAATATCAAGATTTTTAGAAGTTTTGAGTGTTATTCTCCAGTTTTTGATTTCCTTGGTGCTTGGTGATCTCTCCAGCAGGATGTGTTTGTGTTTTCTAGAGTTTCCAGCTGAACCACAAGTCGTCTACTCTTCGTTGAAGACGACTTCACTGCAGTCCAACCACTGACGTCCACTCAGACCTTCATCCTTTATTTAATCATGTATTTTGTGTAAATTAATTGTCAGAAAACTACATGAACCAACATCTGAGCGTTTCTTCTTTTCACCTTCAGATGTGTTTTTAGGTTTTACTCTGCTCCAACCCTGAGGTTCCAGTCAGCTGCTGCGTAAATCTCAAGATCAAGACTTGTTGTGGGTTTCACCAAGATGCAGAATGGAATATTTAACTCTGGTTTCTTTGTGGTTTAATCTGCATTTTAAGTGTTTCACCGCTGAGAGGCAAGAATGAGATCATGAAAACCAACACCACAGATTTTAAACAGACGCTAGAAACGAACACAAGTCTGAAAGAAGAAACTTTCTTCAGTGAAACTTAGAAGAGATCCCATCTGTACAATTCTTTCTCACTTCATAAAGACCCTTAAACATCTCTTGGTGCATTATGATCCAGGTTTTGACATTTTTATGCCTTAATGATCCATTTTTTAACACTTTGGAGCATTAATCTATTGATTGTTTTGTGCTATCATGCAATAAAATCCTAGTTACCTCCGCCAAGGAGGTTATGTAACATCTGGCGTTTGTGTGTCTGTCTGTTAGCAAGATAACTCAAAAACGCCTGGGCAGATTCAGATGAAATTTTGAGGGGATGTAGACTATGGTAAGAGGAAGAGCTGATTTAATTTTGGTGGCAATCCGGAAAGGATCCTGGATTCTGGATCACTTTGAATTTTGTAGTATGTTTTAGTATGTGGTCCAAAATATGACAAAAACATCATAGGTTAGTATGTCGTCCAGCTAATTAGAGCAAGGTGTCCAGATAGCTCAACTGGTTAAGAAGGTGATTCGTAAACAGAACTGTGTCAGAGATGCAGGTTTGATTCCAGCTCATGATCCTTTACTGCATGGGTTTCCTGTTTTCCTTTCTGTGGGAATGTCAATATCCTTGGCGGAGGTCTGCGCTCTCTGAGTGCTTTTCCAGTTGTTGATGCATTGACTCATTAATTTCATTAAATTGATGTTATTTTTAAATGTCTATATCTTCACTGAATTACCCAGAGCTACACCGACCCTTGCAGGACAGGCTGTTATCACAGCTGTAATGAATATGGTGGAAAAGAAACTCCACTATGAAGACATTGGTGAAAAACGTCATAGTTTAAAATGTTATCCAAAATATGACAAAACCGTCATAGTTTAGTGTGTCGACAAAAATGTGACAAAACCGTCATAGTTTAGTATGTCGACAAAAATGTGACAAAAACGTCATAGTTTAGTGTGTCGACAAAAATGTGACAAAAACGTCATAGTTTAGTGTGTCGACAAAAATGTGACAAAAACGTCATAGTTTAGTATGTCGACAAAAATGTGACAAAAACGTCATAGTTTAGTGTGTCGACAAAAATGTGACAAAAACGTCATAGTTTAGTGTGTCGTCCAAATTGTGACAAAAACGTCATAGTTTAGTGTGTCGACAAAAATGTGACAAAAACGTCATAGTTTAGTGTGTCGACAAAAATGTGACAAAAACGTCATAGTTTAGTGTGTCGTCCAAATTGTGACAAAAACGTCATAGTTTAGTATGTCGTCCAAAATGTGACAAAATCATCATAGTTTAGTATGTCGTCCAAATTGTGACAAAAACGTCATAGTTTAGTATGTCGTCCAAAATGTGACAAAAACATCATAGTTTAGTGTGTCGTCCAAATTGTGACAAAAACGTCATAGTTTAGTATGTGGTCCAAATTGTGACAAAAACGTCATAGTTTAGTACGTCGTCCAAAATGTGACTAAAAACATCATAGTTTAGTATGTGGTCCAAATTGTGACAAAAACGTCATAGTTTAGTATGTCGTCCAAAATGTGACAAAAACATCATAGTTTAGTATGTCGTCCAAAATGTGACAAAAACATCATAGTTTAGTATGTCGTCCAAAATGTGACAAAAACATCATAGTTTAGTATGTCGTCCAAATTGTGACAAAAACGTCATAGTTTAGTACGTCGTCCAAATTGTGACAAAAACGTCATAGTTTAGTATGTCGTCCAAAATGTGACTAAAAACATCATAGTTTAGTATGTCGTCCAAAATGTGACAAAAACGTCATAGTTTAGTATGTCGTCCAAAATGTGACAAAAACGTCATAGTTTAGTATGTCGTCCAAAATGTGACTAAAAACATCATAGTTTAGTATGTGGTCCAAATTGTGACAAAAACGTCATAGTTTAGTATGTCGTCCAAAATGTGACTAAAAACATCATAGTTTAGTATGTCGTCCAAAATGTGACAAAAACGTCATAGTTTAGTATGTCGTCCAAAATGTCACTAAAACGTCATAGTTTAGTATGTCGTCCAAAATATGACTAAAAACATCATAGTTTAGTATGTCGTCCAAAATGTGACAAAAACGTCATAGTTTAGTATGTCGTCCAAAATGTGACTAAAAACGTCATAGTTTAGTATGTCGTCCAAAATGTCACTAAAACGTCATAGTTTAGTATGTCGTCCAAAATATGACTAAAAATGTCATAGTTTAGTGTGTCGTCCAAAATATGACTAAAAATGTCATAGTTTAGTATGTCGTCCAAATTGTGACAAAAACGTCATAGTTTAGTATGTCGTCCAAATTGTGACAAAACGTCATAGTTTAGTATGTCGTCCAAATTGTGACAAAAACGTCATAGTTTAGTACGTCGTCCAAATTGTGACAAAAACGTCATAGTTTAGTATGTCGTCCAAAATGTGACTAAAAACATCATAGTTTAGTATGTCGTCCAAAATGTGACAAAAACGTCATAGTTGAGTATGTCGTCCAAAATGTCACTAAAACGTCATAGTTTAGTATGTCGTCCAAAATATGACTAAAAATGTCATAGTTTAGTATGTCGTCCAAAATGTCACAAAAATGTCATACAGCCATGGCCATAAGTTTGGACACAAGTACCATGACACTTGTGAATCTTAGAAAATACCACAAAATACTGAAGTGTTTGGGTGATAATACACAACTCCTGAGAACTATATTAAGTTTCATATTTAAAAAAAACATCAAAAGAGTTTGGTGTCATTTTGTTATTCTTACCAAATCCGGTTGTGAAAGTACTGCATTTTTTTGTTATTTTCTTCTAATATTAGTTTTGGGAACAAAGTTGTTCCAATTGTTGTAATTTATTGATAATATTATATCCCTTGTTGATTTGTTGACTAATTAAACTGGTGCTGTCAAAAAATATTAGTTATGTTCTGTAATAGACATCAAAACAGACATAGGAAGTCTGCCGTGGAGGTGGTTGATTGCCTGAGTGGAGTCAGCTGAGAAGCTAGACTCCACTCAGGCACCGAGCTGCAGGGGGAGAGACAGGCAAGACAGACAGGGCAGAGGAGAAGGGAGCTGTGACAACACCTGTGCCCGGGGTGTGTGAGGGCCTTTGTAAAGCCTTCCTGGTGATCATTCTGGCTCTCTCCTGAGATGGCCACTTGTTTTGCATTGGTATGACTTGGGCTGAATCCCAAACCGCCCCCTACACACTCCCCCTCCACTACCGAGTGTCACTCCAAAAGAAGTCACACTCGCAGCTGTGGAGGGCAGCTATTATTGAAGGGGGAGGGTATAAATACGATCGTCAGGAATGGGACGCCCTGTCGCCTCACCGGAAACGGAAGACGTCATCGCACAAAGACATGGTAACACAAAGACGCCTACTGTGCATGGCTGCAGCGCTGTGGCACAGGTTGCAGGCAATGATGTAGGGGCTACATTCTGCTTCAAATAATTTGAAGTCATCCCACATGTTTTCCAATCCTATTATCTGGCATTTTAAATCCAACAAATGAATGAATAAATGAATTCTGTCAGTTGTGTTCAAATTTTAAGGTGTCAGGGGGTGCACAATTAACTCAAACGTCAGCAGAGAAGAAGATTTGTTTCTTTTGTTTTATCTTTTTTCACCACTCTTTTTGTGATGTTCTGTCAGTGTGAAAAAGGCGTGGGAGAAATAATGGACACATGTGGAACTCACATCAATATGTTTGTTTCCTCCTCCATTTCAACGTTGCACTTCCTGAAAAAGTTGTCCAGAGTGAGCATCGATGCAGACTCGCTATTTAAGGGCTGAACAGTCCACTCCCCCTCCGCACTACGCGGTTTGGGACGGCCCTTAATATGGAGGACCCTCCACGGGAACGCGTAAACGGAGGGGTAGTGTGTAGGGATAGTGTGTAGGGGGCGGTTTGGGATTCAGCCCTGCTTTCTGGCACCATTCAACACTGTGCACACCATCTTTCCACCCATGCACTCACCGACACTACTGATTTTTATTTTGACACTCTGAGCAATCTTATAATCTGAGAGCAGTTTAAAAACTCTTTGCCTGGTCGAGTGACCACCTATTTAACAGAACGCAACGTTGAAACTGTCATGGAGGCTGCAGAACTGGTGGATGAGTATGTGGTCATCCATAAGTCTCATCTTGGTGAGATGGTAAGGGAGACAGCAGTACACACTGACAATGGCGATAGGTTGGCTGTTCATCCCGGAGGGTCTTCAGGTAGGAGATCCCAGGGACGTACAGGAAAAGGAGACAATTTGTACAGTTATTGCAGAGAAGCTGGCCACTGGAAAGCAGTCTGCCCGCTCTTACAGGTGAAAAAGCAACACGTTAGAGGTGGACATGTAAAACCTGCTGCACTGGCTGCAAGTCTTCCTAGTTCTGGGGTAGTAGGTCCACAGAGGCTGAGGCCTGATTTAGGCATGCTGAAAAATGGCTTTTTTTTCAACATCGTATACTATGGCATTTCTTTGGACAAAATTCATGATTTTTTTTCAAAGAAAACTGCTCTGTACTGT
Organism: Acanthochromis polyacanthus; assembly: GCF_021347895.1. Taxonomy (NCBI): domain Eukaryota; kingdom Metazoa; phylum Chordata; class Actinopteri; family Pomacentridae; genus Acanthochromis; species Acanthochromis polyacanthus. The sequence continues at coordinate 24,830 of NC_067136.1, forward strand.
TTTTCACGGCCTACTTTACATTATTTCATCATATGGCATGTTTTTACGACATGTTGAAAAAATGGCATTTTTTCTACATACTATACTATGGCGTTTTTTGGACAAAATTCATGACATTTTCTTTTTCAAAGAAAACTGCTCTATAGTGTTTTTCACGGCCTACTTTACATTATTTCATCATATGCAGAGGTGGGTAGTAGCGAACTACATTTACTGCGTTACGTTTACTTAAGTAACTTCTTTTTAAAAAAGTACTTCTGAGAGTAGTTTTTCTCTGCCATAGTTTTTACTTTTACTTGAGTAGATTTGTGAAGAAGAAACACTGCTCTAACTCCATTACACTAGGCTACTCTCCACTGTTGCTTTTTTATTTACCACATTAGATATGCTTTATTCTGCAGAGAGATGGCCCCAGTGGATCTACCACATGACTGTGTTTCACCAATCAGACGAAGCAACAATAATCACGTGACTCCGTTTCACCAGACGTCGCCCTGCAGTCACATTAGCGGCACAAACTCTTCACACATAGCACACAGAATGAAAAAACGGAGGGATTTTCGAGAAATTTCATCTTGCTTCGGTGTTCAAAAACATTTGCACAGCATTAGCATGGATACCTCCATCTTTTGTCTTCTGTTTACTAACAGGCGAAGTGAAGCGTGACGTCAGGCTTGATAGGTCACCCAGGGCTGCCAACTTTTGATTGTATACTGAGAGTCAATAGAAACTTTGAGGTAGAAATGTAGGCAGAATTCTACTTGTAGGGGGGTTGTAATGATTCATTGTGGATTTACTGATGATCTAGTGCCCTGGTAGTTGAGATAATGATGAGTTGTCATTTTGTCATGATTCATTGCACATGGGTTGGTCACTTTGCAAAAGTGAACCAAATACACACCAAGCAATACTCAGTGAGTATCTGCACAATGTGAGAATGGGTTCTGAAGGCCTATATAAAGGCCCAAAAAAGGCCACCATTGTTAGTCCAGTGAACAGCATCATGCCGCGTCTATCACATAAACAACATCTCCGGGCACTGGGTATGGTGGAGGCCGCTTTGAGCTACAGTGATGTATCCAGGCGTATGGGCTGTTCCCAACCCACAATCAGAAGCCTGGTCCAAAGCATGCGCCGACGGATTGCTGCCTGCATCCAAGCAGATGGAGGCCATACTCGGTATTGACTGTTGTGACTTTGTGTTTGGCAGGTGCCGTTTTCTTTTGTGAAATTCTTTATTTTGAAATCATTCTTGAAACTTTAGATTTTTGTTTCTGTATGCCAATATGCTAAACAAATGATTCATATGAAGAAAATCCAGTTTGGGGCTTCAGAATAAAAATTATGTTGAAAAATACGGTCTCAAAGTTTTTAATGACTGTCAGTGTACTTCATTTGGATTTGTAGAAGCTTTGAAGAAGTTTCCTGATGCCGGACAAGAAGACGAGCAGCTTTGTACTTTGCAGTAAGAAAACTGTGGACATTTCTCAGTACCGTACCTGTCCGTACTGCTAATCATGTACTCCAGAAACGTTATCATGGAGACTGCATCAGACCAGACTAGTGAGCACAGATATGAATAAGTAGATAGGACCATAGATATGAATCAGTAGATGGGACAGTAGATGTGTTTTCATCGGTAAGAATAATTTTTGGCTCTTTTTTCATTATTAAATCTTGTTGAGAGCTTCCAGTCTATGAGAGCTAGCTAGTTAGCCACTAGCAAAACACTAACGGGAGCTAACAGCTGGACAATCAAATACCAGACGATAAATAGTACTGTACACGCAGCAGTAGTAATACTAAAAGTACACGCAGCAGTAGTAATACTAAAAGTACACGCAGCAGTAGTAATACTAAAAGTACAAGCAGCAGTAGTAATACTAAAAGTACAGGCAGCAGTAGTAATACTAAAAATACAAGCAGCAGTAGTCGTATAAACAGCTGTTAGAGTCGTAGACAGGGTTGCCACCTTTCAGAAATGAAAATAAAGAACGCCCACCACGGCTCCTCAGGGCCACAGTTCAGTAAAGTTGGAAAGATATTCACAGATTTGGACTTCTGGCATCAGTAACTCATTAGATATACATTGTTAAAACATAAATAATGCCTCTTTCCCACCGCTGAAAGGTAGACAATGTGCTACAAGCCCAGTTTTATCAAAGTAGCTGTCTTTCAAGTTGCAGAAATAACATTGGTGTCAACTGGAGCCAGTTGAAGGCTGCAGTGATTCTGGTGACACTACAGTGGATCAGAGTGAACTTATTGAATATTTGTGTCCGTCTTTGCTGTTGCAGCAGTTTTGCAATTTGTAGACAGTCTCTGTTCACTTCATAGACACCATAGACTGAAGTTTCTGTTTGACCCACAGCGAGCTTTAGGACACCCAGGTCGGACTGATGTTTGAAATACTGACTGACGGCTCAGATTTAACTGTCTGCAGTACCGTTTTGATGGATGTTAAATTTTCACTCAAAGTCTCCAGGAGCTGGGTCTTTAACCCTTTGCGCTTCAGTACATAGTAGGTGTACCGCCGGCGGTACACCTACTAATTTGCATAGGAATTTCAAGAATGTCCGATGGCCGCAAACGTGCTTATACAAACACTATACGCCGATGGAAAGCTTAGATTCTCATGAATCCGCCGGTATAAACCACTTTCAGATGTGATTACCACAGCGGGTGAGAAAAACACATTTGTCCGACAAAAACGAATATTCATCCATCCGTTCTCTATACACGGCTTCAACGCACACAGCGCGACTCACATTTCTGGGTTCATTATTACACACAGATGAAAATATTCCACAAAAAACGGCCATAATCCAACATCCAGACAACACAAGCCAGTAAACTATTTTATCCAAAACATGTCCTGAAGTCGGTATAAAATCCACGAATCGGTCGTTTTCAAGGAAATGCACCTCGCGATGCACGACAATATTCCCTGTATTTTTCGTCATTTTTTTAATTTAAAAATAGAATATTAGCGATTTTTTGTACTGAAAATGGCTGGAATTGACTGAAGCTTAAAGGGTTAAAATAACCGCCGTCTGGTTACAGAGTGAAAGCAGCAGTTCCTCTTTAAGGTCAGAGACTGCAGCATCTGAGGGCCTCTTCAGAAGAAGACGTAGTTGATGAAGATGTTCTGGAGCAGAAAGACCACGACCAAGCAGCCTGGAGATCTGAGCCAGCGTCTCCCTCAGGTGGGTGTCAGCGGTGTTCACGGTCAGGTCTGTGGTAATCCTGTCAATAAACAAACAGAAAAAATCTAGATTATAAATCAACATGTAACCAAAGCACTCTGTGTATAACGCCATGGTATAGGATGTAGTTCAGAAAATGTCACAGTATAGTTTACTTTTCTAGAATAACATAGTATGGCCTTCATAGTAGAGCATGTCAGCAAAAAAAATAGATTATTATGTGGTTCAAAAAGCATAAAATGATAGGATATTGTCTAAAATTGTCATGGATGATGTGTGGTTCAAAAATGTTATAGTGCAGTTTATTGTCAAAATAGTATGTTATTGAAGAAAACATCAGAGTTTAATATGTGCTCTATAAAATGACAGAGAATAATAGTTCATTGCTCAAGTAAAAGTATAGTAATCTTTAAAACTGTTCAAATTCTTATATGTTGCTAAAAAAAACAACAACAAAAAACTAAAACAAAAAAAAGTAATCGTAATATGTCAATTAAAAAAGCCTGTAGCATAGCATGTCGCTCTAAACACGTCAGAGTTTAGCCTTTGGTCCACAAAACGTTGTTCTGTCCCAGCTGTCTGAAGTAGGTGAGGAGCAACACAAACACAGTCCAAACGCTGGTTTCCGGAGGGTTAGACGAGGATTTATTTGAAAGAGTAAGTTTACAACAACACAACATGTGAGCAGAAAAATCACAACGTCTGTCTTTAGTTCAGCTGAAAATATGAGTTTTTGTCTTTTTTACTGGCCAAACTTTTCAGGAAGTAGATGAAGAATAACTAAAAGGAATATTCCCCCTCAAACCTCCACTAGGGCAGTCTGTGTAGCAGCGACAGCAGAAAGAGGTCCTCTCTGGGTGGAAGAACGGCGTCTGAGTGGCAGCTCTTTCTGCTCTGACCTTACTCACTAAACTCAAGGTCCATGGAGGACTCCAGTAGTTGACGTTTCCTGCTGCAACCTTCTCTTTTTCAGCTTTCTTCCACATCTGATCGCTCCTGACCTGGTTTTTGTTGATGTTTTTGACTCTTTTTCTGAGCTTTGACTGATCCGAGAACATGAAGTACATCATCGTTATCGGCAGCGTAACCAATGGAGGGAAAACCAGCCTCACCAACCGCCTGATCAAGAACCTGTCCAACTGCTGCTGGTCCATCAGGATGACTTCTTCAAGTCCAAAGATCAGACTGAAGTTGGTGAAGATGGCTTTAAGCAGTACGATGTCATCACTGCTCTGGACATGGACCCATGATGAGGAGGATCTACGCGTGGCTGGAGAACCCGGTGAAGTTTGAGAAGTCTCATGGCGTTAATAACACCCTGGACACAGAGATGGTCCTGAAGGAGGAGGAGGAGACTCACATCCTCACTGTGGAGGACTTCCTGCTTCACACCTACAGGCCTTTGATGGACGTGCTGAACCAACGTTACTTTATTTCCATCCCATATGAAGAATGCAGAAAGAGGAGGAGCTCTAGGAAGTCCACGGTACCAGACCCCCCCATCCTGTTCTATGTCCACGTCTGGACCATGGACCTGCAACACAAGAACATCTGCTCACTGTGGAAGATTACTGAGAGCAGCTTTTAGTGATTTCTATGCAGAACACTGTGATGTTTGCTGAGCTGTGAACTATTAAATGACTGAAGAATATGGAGTATTGTTCCTGTTTATTGTTGTTCTCAGGTTTACTGTTAAATGTACAGAGTGCTGCTTAATGTATTTTATTGTATTTTAAAATTCCTGCACAGAACATTCAGATTATTTTAGCACAGATAAAGGTACAGATTGTTGTTGTTCACTGTGTATTGGGTAGAACTCATTTTGATTTAGACTGATTAGTACACAGAACCCTGTGATGTTTCTGGTTTACAGCTGAGAACTAGCTGCTAAAAGTCCAGAATATTATTTCTTATTTTAGGTGTGATAATTGTCAGTAAACATTCTAAGAAGTGGAAATTAACAGGGTTGTATATAGAGCTGTTCTTGTACAATATTTGTCTCTTAACTGCCCTCAGGATTCTGTGGTTGAGCTAACAGTTTTACATAACATCAGATGCTGCAGCTGATGATGCTGGAATTCACAGAAACAAGGAAACAAATCCATCAGAATTTAATGTTAACAGTCCAAAATGAAAAGGTCATATACAGCTTTACTACTGGGTTAAAGAGCCAAAAAACCATGAAAAATACTTTGGAAAAGTCAGAGGTTGGTAGCAGCTTTCATTTTTTATTACAACTTTTCAGTGCCCCCCACACACACACACACACACACACACACACACACACACACACTCACACACACTCACACACTCTGACACTAATCTGGATCTGCCCCGGCTGTCAGGACGTCAAAGAAGAGAAATCAGTTGAATTTTCTTCAGCCTTTATTCTCTGCAGAAGTCATGAATACATGTAAACTGTCTTCTGAATTCTCTCTGCACTCTGCTCCCACAGCAGTAAAACACTGAAACATTTTTAGAAAGTACATTTTCAGCAATGAAGACAAATCAAATACAAAACGAAGAACAACGCCACCTGGTGGCTACATCAACACACTGCATCAGGGTGGAATGACTGATGGGAAATAAAAGTTCTAACTTCAAATAAAACACATACCTCCAGAAGAGATGAGCCCATGTAAACCGTCTTCTGCTCCTGAACATACAAGCTAGAACAATGATCACCTGCTAAAAACGGAACCAAAAACATCGATAAAACTTCTGACAATGGTAAACAATATGCACTGACATGACGGCCCACAGAAAGTAAACTGCGACTGTGTGGGAATATGGGAGGAGCTACGGAAGCCCGGTGGGCACAGACAGCAGGGTGCAGAAAGGCAATTCATATTTCCAAAATCAATAACAGCTGATAAAATGACTCAATGAGATAAAATTTAAAAATAGTCAACATAACAACAACAAACAAATTGAATATCGGCTCATCCCATCCTGTGATCACATAAACATATACACACATGTCTATAACATATACACAATATGTCAATGTGATCACCCCCTCCTCCCCCCAGACGAAAATATTCAGAGCTCGTCTCTTCCCTTCGCCTTCGGCCCACTTTGCTGCCGACTCTGACGTCACGCTTCACTTTGTTGCATAAACACAAGACAAGATGCTGAAGACCTCCACTGTTTGGGAATTCTTCAGTTTAACTGAAGACAAAACGAAGGCAGTGTGCGTCCGGGAGACCAGACGAATGGATCCGAATATTCGGGCCGTCTCCGCCACATCTCGTCTCCCCCCCACCCCACCCCCATCCCGTATAAAGTTACACACAGATGTTCTGCTGATCACAGAGTCCACAGGAGATTCTACGTCTAAACCTGCTGGGACACAAAGAAAGGATTAATATGATGGTCCCAAAGACAGCAACAAATCCGATTCCTCCAATGATGGCTCCAGATGTGTCATTTCCAGATGTGTTGCCTCCATCTGCAGCACCTGAAGAGCAGAAAACAGACTTGTATCACATTCAGCCAATCAGGAGCTCTTCTTTGTATGACATACTGCACTAGTACGTCACTTGTGCTGTTTTTTTCTCTTATTCCTCTTTTTTATTTTTATTCTTATAATAACTTGCTAGATTTGTTTACACATTTATCCCTCTCTTTACTACATCATTGTTGCACTGTCTGCTCTACCTGTCTTTTTAATTGCCCCCTGGGGACAAATAAAGTTTTCTGAATCTGAATCTCATCTGGGGGCTGCTCACTTGCAGCAAGAAGATCCCCGGTTCAAATCCCGGCCTGTCCTGGGATCTTTCTGCATGGAGTTTGCATGTTCTCCCTGTGCATGCGTGGGTTTTCTCCGGGTACTCCGGCTTCCTCCCACAGTCCAAAAACATGCTGAGGTTAATTGGTTACTCTAAATTGTCCGTAGGTGTGAATGTGAGTGTGATTGTGTGTCTGTATATGTAGCCCTGTGACAGACTGGTGACCTGTCCAGGGTGTCCCCTGCCTTCACCCGAGTCAGCTGGGATAGACTCCAGCACCCCCCATGACCCTAGTGAGGATAAAGTGGTGTATAGAGGATGGATGGATGATTCTCATCTGAACTCTGGTTCTACAGACAGTAAACACAATTTGTCATGTTGTCATGGAAATGTTCTCACCTCCGTCAGTAACCTCCAGGTAGACTATGGAGGAAAAGGTTCCGGTACTGTTTTTACAGAACCACTCATATTCTCCAGCGTCTTCTCTGGTCACATTCATGACACTTCCATAGACTATACCGGACTTCAACGGATATTCTGTCCCCTCCACTCGGCCCACAAACGATGGACCCTGATCTTCTGGATGTATGGGATGTCCGTCTATGTAGGAGTAGATATATTTACCACTGCCACGTCTTTTCGGGCCTACTGAATCGTGGCGCTGTAGTCTGGACCCGTCAGAGTGACGTTCTGCCCAGAGTGGACTGGACTGGTCTGGTCTGGTCTGGTGGACTGGTCTGGTCTCCTGAAAGATTAAACCAGAACAGAAACATTAAAGCTGTTGGAAACGCCATCAGGACTGTGATCAGAGAATCATCTCTCAGTTCACAAATCAGAGTTCACAGAGCTGGTTTAACCAAAATTAACTCCAGAAGAAGAAGAAAGGAGACAAACACCAAAGAAGAAGAAGGTGGACCAATGTGTGTGAGAGTGGGTGGTGAACGACCACTGTGATTGGCTGATGTGTGAAAAGAGGCGGGTCTTGGGTTTATCGTGTGAATCCACAAGTTTCACATAACTCTTCTAAACAAAGAACATTGATAAAGACGACTGTAGCTACGTGTCCACTAGATGTGATTTCCCTGCATGGCAACACACCGCATCTGGAAATCTCACAGCCTTTGGGTGGTCACTAGTGGACACAACACTGTCACATGACAGCACTGGACCACCAGCAGGCCTCTACGTGGTCACATGACAGCACTGGACCACCAGCGGGCCTCTAAGTGGTCACATGACAGCGGTGGACCACCAGCGGACCTCTACGTGGTCACATGACAGCGCTGGACCACCAGCGGGCCTCTAAGTGGTCACATGACAGCGGTGGACCACCAGCGGGCCTCTACGTGGTCACATGACAGCGGTGGACCACCAGCGGGCCTCTAAGTGGTCACATGACAGCGGTGGACCACCAGCGGGCCTCTACGTGGTCACATGACAGCGGTGGACCACCAGCGGGCCTCTAAGTGGTCACATGACAGCGGTGGACCACCAGCGGGCCTCTAAGTGGTCACATGACAGCGGTGGACCACCAGCGGGCCTCTAAGTGGTCACATGACAGCGGTGGACCACCAGCGGGCCTCTACGTGGTCACATGACAGCGGTGGACCACCAGCGGGCCTCTACGTGGTCACATGACAGCGGTGGACCACCAGCGGGCCTCTAAGTGGTCACATGACAGCGGTGGACCACCAGCGGGCCTCTAAGTGGTCACATGACAGCGGTGGACCACCAGCGGGCCTCTACGTGGTCACATGACAGCGGTGGACCACCAGCGGGCCTCTAAGTGGTCACATGACAGCGGTGGACCACCAGCGGGCCTCTACGTGGTCACATGACAGCGGTGGACCACCAGCGGGCCTCTAAGTGGTCACATGACAGCGGTGGACCACCAGCGGGCCTCTAAGTGGTCACATGACAGCGGTGGACCACCAGCGGGCCTCTAAGTGGTCACATGACAGCGGTGGACCACCAGCGGGCCTCTATGTGGTCACATGACAGCGGTGGACCACCAGCGGGCCTCTACGTGGTCACATGACAGCGGTGGACCACCAGCGGGCCTCTAAGTGGTCACATGACAGCGGTGGACCACCAGCGGGCCTCTAAGTGGTCACATGACAGCGGCGGACCACCAGCGGGCCTCTAAGTGGTCACATGACAGCGGTGGACCACCAGCGGGCCTCTACGTGGTCACATGACAGCACTGGACCACCAGCGGGCCTCTACGTGGTCACATGACAGCGGTGGACCACCAGCGGGCCTCTACGTGGTCACATGACAGCGGTGGACCACCAGCGGGCCTCTAAGTGGTCACATGACAGCGGTGGACCACCAGCGGGCCTCTAAGTGGTCACATGACAGCGGTGGACCACCAGCGGGCCTCTACGTGGTCACATGACAGCGGTGGACCACCAGCGGGCCTCTAAGTGGTCACATGACAGCGGTGGACCACCAGCGGGCCTCTAAGTGGTCACATGACAGCGGTGGACCACCAGCGGGCCTCTAAGTGGTCACATGACAGCGGTGGACCACCAGCGGGTCTCTACGTGGTCACATGACAGCACTGGACCACCAGCGGGCCTCTACGTGGTCACATGACAGCGGTGGACCACCAGCGGGCCTCTACGTGGTCACATGACAGCGGTGGACCACCAGCGGGCCTCTAAGTGGTCACATGACAGCGGTGGACCACCAGCGGGCCTCTACGTGGTCACATGACAGCGGTGGACCACCAGCGGGCCTCTAAGTGGTCACATGACAGTGGTGGACCACCAGCGGGCCTCTAAGTGGTCACATGACAGCGGTGGACCACCAGCGGGCCTCTACGTGGTCACATGACAGCGGTGGACCACCAGCGGGCCTCTAAGTGGTCACATGACAGCGGTGGACCACCAGCGGGCCTCTACGTGGTCACATGACAGCGGTGGACCACCAGCGGGCCTCTACGTGGTCACATGACAGCGGTGGACCACCAGCGGGCCTCTAAGTGGTCACATGACAGCGGTGGACCACCAGCGGGCCTCTAAGTGGTCACATGACAGCGGTGGACCACCAGTGGGCCTCTAAGTGGTCACATGACAGCACTGGACCAACAGCAGGCTGCTACGTATGACACATACGACAATCTAGCAGTAAGGCCTCATTCAAACACCATCTTAGAATGCACTACTTAATGGCTGAGCAGTAATCCAGTCTGACAAGTATTATGTCCTATTTCTGTGTTGTTTCTTGTTCTTTTTTTTTTTCTTTTTTTTTTTTGTCCTGTCCGGCAACAGAGCAGGCAGAATGGGGATCTGGCTGCTGCATTGTGCCATACAAGTTTGCTTTTCCAAGGGGAGTTTATAAGTATAAGACTCCCCTTGATAATGTTCAGTAAACTATTTAGTTTGAATACTTGTTGATTAGTTAAATATACATAAGCTTGCCGGACCTGACAGGGGAAAGGCAGGAAGAGAGAAACGAGAAGAGAGAAAGAAAAAAAACAAAAAAAAACAACAAGGGGGGATAGTGAGGAGAAAAGGAAGAGTGCAAGAATACAATTATCCTTCAATTGAAACCGACACAACAGATAACAAGCTAGTACACCTTAACAAAGACACACCGGGATGCATCCTACGGGTTTTGTTAGGAAACACAGCTAGTAATTATTCAGATCATCTATGTGAAACAAACAAACTGAGGAAACATGTCTTTTGATGTTTTGGCACCAGGACAAACTTAACACCCCACAAGACAACATGGTTGCTATGTTCACATGCAGAGTACGGTGCAATTGTGACTGTGATCATGCAACTATGACCTCTGACCTCCATGAAGGCCAGAAGCGGGCCCGAGAGCCCACAAGACCCAGGCGAGCCGGCAGCAATCCCAGAGCAGAGATCCAAGCCACCAAACCACGAGGACGACCACGGACCGGCCCGGAAGGGGGCAGAGGGAGAACCCGGCCAGGACCCCCAGCACAGGACCCCGGGCCCCAGGCAGAGGGTCAACATCACCAGGGGAACCAGCCACCCCAGACGGCCACCCGGCATGGGGCGGCGCCCCCGCCGCAGCCCAAGATCCAGGGCACCCCCCCCACCCCCCACCCCCCTCCTCACCCAGTGTGTTTCCAGCTGTTATTCGGTGTGTAAGCTGTTTATTATGTTGTGTCAACCGCTGCACAATAAAATGTGAATTGAAAACATTGTAGTTTCTGCATTTACTGTTCAAGTATTTATCAGTAATGCAGTGAAAATGAGAGGAAATGTGAATATTTACTTTGTAAGCCTCTAAATTTTCTGCTTGTGCACCTAAAATTTTAAGTTAGGGTCCACTGAGCTCCTAGGAAAAAAAGTTAGTCTGAAACCCTGGCACTCATTTCTACCTGTACCTCTGCAAAGTTCAACTAGCAGGAGAACCACCAGTTAACCTGCCACCAGATCAACTCCAACACCTGATAAATCATTGTTTTTAACATTTATTTGGACATAAATAAACTCGCCTTGAATCTTGAACATGTGGGCATTTAAAACATGGATAACAGCCCCATGAAATGTCATTAATTCAGCGACAAACACGGTAAGAGAGAGTACAGGAGTTTGAGCTAATGCTAGCCCGTTAGCCATGTAGCCGGTGAGCTCAGCAATGTTAGCTCGTTAGCAGCGAATATTAGAGATAACATTAACTCACTGTGAGTCTATGACATGTTACGATAATCTACAATTTAAAACATGGATAACAGCCCTATAAATGTCATTAATTCGGTGACAAACATAGTAACCGGGAGCACCAGAATTTTAGCTAGCGGAGTAAGTTTAATGGTAGCTAGTGGTGCAACGGATCACAAAGTCACGGATCGGATCAGTCCTTAGATCAAGAGTCACGGATCGGATCATTTTTCGGATCAGCATGTCTATGACATATACATATGTCTATGTGATCACTCCTTCCTCCCCCAGACGAAAATATTCAGATCTCGTCTCTTCCCTTCACCTTCGGCCCACTTCGGCTCATCCCGTCGTGTTCGGCTCATCTCGGCTCCTCCATTCGTGTTTGTAAACAACACCCTAATGGCCGGGTGGCTGCCAACTCTGACGTCACGCTTCACTTTGTTGCAGAAACACAAGACAAGATGCTGAAGACCTCCGCTGTTTGGGAATTCTTCAATTTAACTGAAGACAAAACGAAGGCAAAATTTGGACCCGAGACCAGACGAACGGATCCGAACATTCGGGCCGTCTCCGCCACAAGCAGCACCACAATCAAATCCAAAACAATCTATGAACCAATCAGTAACATGAACAGATTGTACTTCATTCTACTGACCACTAGAGGTCCTACTGGAGCAATGTGTGTTTCTGAAGCCTTCAGGAATGAACCATGTTTGGAATAAAGAGTGGAAGCTTCAACAGAGCCTGGATCAGCATCACTAACCATAGGACCATAAAATAACCAGTAGACTAAATAAACATAGTTTGGAGGAAACATCAGCTTTAAAGCTCCTACATTGACACACTTTTCATTTAATTCTATTAATGAACTCATGTTTGATGCATGAAGGCATCACACTGTCAGGTACCTGAAGGCATCACGCTGTGAGGTACCTGAAGGCATCACACTGTCAGGTACCTGAAGGCATCACACTGTCAGGTACCTGAAGGCATCACACTGTCAGGTACCTGAAGGCATCACACTGCTGGGTACCTGAAGGCATCACGCTGTGAGGTACCTGAAGGCATCACACTGTCAGGTACATGAAGGCATCACACTGTCAGGTACATGAAGGCATCACACTGTCAGGTACATGAAGGCATCACACTGTCAGGTACAGTGAAGGCATCACACTGTCAGGTACCTGAAGGCATCACGCTGTCAGGTACATGAAGGCATCACACTGTCAGGTACTTGAAGGCATCACTCTGCTGGTTTCTCCTCTTTCTGACCACATTTCAGAGGTTGAAACTGAGAGACACTCTCAGACTGGCAGCAACTAAACCTCTGATTTCCTGTCAGCTTCAGAGGAAACAGCTTTTTGTGTTCAGATTATCGTCGTATTAAATCTTCATCAATCTTCGTCCCTGACAGCTTCAGATTCAGACTCACCATCCTCCTGATGGAAACAAAGATTTATTTTATTTAAAGTGTTTAACTGTCAGTGAACGCATCACAACCAACTTTTATCTCTCAGCCTTTTTGTAGCGACAGTCAGAGCAGAGAAACCAGAGCAGAGAGGCAGGAAGGAGGAGTTTACTGATGAGACAGAGCTGATCAGAGAGAGGATCTAATACCAGCAGCTCAGGATGGAGGGAACATCTCTGCTGTGGATCTGTAAGTTATCTCTGATTGTCTTTTGGGGTTTGTGTGAAGTTTAGCTCAAAAATAAACAACAATAATTTCAGTTGATGAAGTTTCCTTTGAAAGGTCAGTGAGACTTCCAGTGTTGAACGTTCTGCTACAAAGATCAGAAGAAGCTTCTTTAAATGTTGGAAACAGAACCATGGAGGATTTATGTTGGAGATGAAATGTTGTCTCAAACTAACCTTTGTGTCTCTTTAGCTCTGAGCTCTCTGCTGTTCTCCACAACACACCAAGGTAGGTCACCTTCCTCTGTAACCGTCTGAAACTCACCGACGGCATGTTGGTCTGGAGATGTTGGACATTTAAAGTGTTGAAATTTCTATCAGAGCATGAGCAGAACAAGTTCCCAGTGGAGTCATCTGTTTCCTCCTGACAAATCGAAAGCTGTGAAGCAGATCTGTTGTTGTAGTTCCTCAAACGTCCACTTGAGGCTCCAACGGTCCCCACAGAGCTCCATCAGAACAAGACAGAGAAGGTTCATAGATCTCAAAGGTTCAGTAAGATTGTGACTTAAAGTTGTAACATTCAGAGGATGTTTGGGGGATTTAGTCACAGACTGGGTTCCATAAAATGCCTTTTCCAGATGTGATCAAGTTCTTAGATTACAGGAGCTTCTTTAGAAATCATTTCTGTGACATGATATATTAGCAAAGGTGGAACGTTTTTGCCTGCACAGTGTCGTGTCAGCGCGATAGAACAGATCTTCTTATTTGAGACGACACCGATCAGTTATAACATCATGACCACCTGCCCAGTATTGTGTTGGTCCCCTTTTTGCTTCGAGGCCTGGACTCCACTGGACCCTGAAGGTGTTCTGTGGTATCTGGACTCCACTGGACCCTGAAGGTGTTCTGTGGTATCTGGACTCCACTAGACCTTGAAGGTGTTCTGTGGTATCTGGACTCCACTAGACCTTGAAGTTGTTCTGTGGTATCTGGACTCCCCTGGACCCTGAAGGTGTTCTGTGGTATCTGGACTCCTCTCGACCCTGAAGGTGTTCTGTGGTATCTGGACTCCACTAGACCTTGAAGGTGTTCTGTGGTATCTGGACTCCCCTGGACCCTGAAGGTGTTCTGTGGTATCTGGACTCCTCTCGACCCTGAAGGTGTTCTGTGGTATCTGGACTCCACTAGACCCTGAAGGTGTTCTGTGGTATCTGGACTCCTCTAGAACCTGAAGGTGTTCTGTGGTATCTGGACTCCTCTAGACCCTGAAGGTGTGCTGTAGTACATGGACTCCACTAGACCCTGAAGGTGTGCTGTAGTACATGGACTCCACTAGACCCTGAAGGTGTGCTGTGGTATCTGGACTCCTCTAGACCCTGAAGGTGTTCTGTGGTACATGGACTCCACTAGACCCTGAAGGTGTGCTGTGGTATCTGGACTCCTCTAGACCCTGAAGGTGTGCTGTGGTACATGGACTCCACTAGACCCTGAAGGTGTGCTGTGGTATCTGAGATGTCAGCAGCAGATCCTTTCAGTCCTGGAAGTTGTGAGGTGGGGCCTCCATGGATCAGACTTGTTTGTCCAGAACATCCCACAGATGCCGGATTGTACTGAGATCTGGGGAATTTGGAGGTCAACACCTCAAACTGGTTGTTCTCCTCAAACTATTCTTAAACCATTTCTGCTTTAAGGCTGAAAGAGGCCATCAGGGATTAATGTTTCCATGAAAGGGTGTAGACGGTCTGCAATGCTTAGGTAGGAGGTTCATGTCAAAGTAACATCCATGTGGATGGAGGACCCATGGTTTCCCAGCAGAACATTGCCCACAGCATCACACTGCCTCCACCTGCTGGTCTTCTTCCCATAATGCATCCTGGTTCCATGTGTTCCCCAGGTAAGCACCCGGACGCCCACATGAATTTTGCGTCATTTTGGACTAATTTTGTATAAACTTAGCTAATTTTGGATGGATTTCACCTCATTTCAGACACAATTTAGACACATTTGAGGATTTTTCCATAGGTTCCAGTCATTATGGACTATTTTAGGGTAACTGTTGACCAGATTTGTGTCATTGCAGACACATTTTGAGTCTAGTTTTGTGTATTTGCAATGATGTGTGCAGCTTGAAGCAGAACAGGGGACACAAGGACAAATTTGAATGCATTTTGGACAAGTTTTGGTCATTTGGGATGAGATTTGGATAATTTTGGACACATTTTTGATAAGTTTTAGTCATTTTGGACCAGCTTTGGTTGTTTTTTGACAAGATTTGGATAATTTGAGGCATTTTTTAGTGGTTTTGTTTCCTTGCAACAACACGCACAGCTGGGAGAAGAACAATAACAAGGAGGTAACAATGAGTCTTGTCTGTCCATGACCCTCTTAATGGTTCACCACTGTTCCTTCCTTGGACCAGTTCTGATAGATCCTGACCACTGCAGACCAGGAACACCCCACAAGAGCTGAAGTTCTGGAGATGTTCTGACCCAGTCTTTTCGTCAAACTCACTCAAATTCTTACTCTTGAACATTTTACTGCTTCTAACATCAACTTTAAGGACAAAATGTCCATTTGCTGCCTGATAAATCCAACCCACTAGCAGGAGCCATGATGAGGAGATGATCAGAGTTATTCACCTGACTCCTACTGTCGGGGCAGTGGTGGTCGGTGGGTCGTGGTACGATTCTGTGGCGGGCTGCGATTCAGGGGCTCCTAACTGACGTGCTGGAGTTTTCAAAATAAAAATAAAAATAAAATAACACGCAAACTAAAGAAAATTACAATGAGAACTCCCTGATGAACAGAGGGAGCAGTGACACAAAGCTGTTAAGGCTCATTCTGCACAAGGAAGGGATTGTTATTGGCATCTCCCTGACCTACAGAGGGAGTTATGACACACACAGCTGTTATGGCTCGTTCAGTGTAAGGAAGGGATGAACCAGGGAATCTCCTTGACCAGCAGAGGGAGCTTGGACACACACAGTTGTCATGGCTCGTTTTGTATAAGGCAAGGACCTAATAATTATAGAAAAAAAGTGTACAAAATTATACACGTCACATTTGGGATGGCTGCAGCATGGGAAGAAGGGGCTCTTGTGTGTTGTAGCTCAGCCGCCGTGTGGTGCTCTCGGACTACCGATTCGCCGTGGCCCTGGAATGGGGAGACTGTCTGGAGCGGCCATTCTACTGACCATGATGGTTTATCTTATGAATGTAAAACTAGAACAACAATTATTCTGTATGTTATTGTTTAGTCATTACAATGTATCATCTAAAAGGTATGTATGTATACAGGATATACACATATACCTAGATATATTATGGGTCTGTCTGTACGTGTAGATATATATATATATATATATATATATATATATATATATATATATATATATATATGTATGTATATATATTTGTATGTGTAAATAGGTGTATAGAAAGAGCTATGAGTGTATGTTTGTATAGGTAGACAAGTATATAAGGTTGTATAAATAGATATGGGTAGATGTAAATGTATAATTGTATATTTATATTATTCCAACGCACAGAATGATGAAGTATCCGAGAAAAGACATATTGCATGCAGCTTGTAAATATTGGTGTAAAGGGGGTGGGAGCTTAATAAGTTTTACTTCTCCCCACTCCCTTTCGAGCTTTTTCGTTTTTCTTTTTTTGTGTGGGTTTTTTTTTCTTTTTGTATTGACATGTTTGATATGTTTATGAGGTTCAAACAAATTGTATCGAAACATCTTGGAATAGTAGAAAAACTGCCAAAGTACTGTTCACAACATGTATAAACTTCACCTTGTAAAAGCTCGAAATAAACTCAAACTCATCATCAAACTCAGTGGTCAGAATTAACATTCTGATCGGTGTTCAGTAATAATGACACAGCAGGAAGGAACAACTACTCTACTACACTACACTGGCAGAAAAAGATTCAATCTGTCAGACGCCAAACATACCAGGATGTCCGACAACATCTGGTGTGATGTTTGGGTTTGAAGATAAATCGTAGATATCAGAGAATACACTTGATTCAAGGTGGAGGTGGGACTACATCAGGGATCAGCTCTGAGCCCCTTCTTGTTTGCTATGGTGATGGACAGGATGACAGACGAGGTTAGACAGGAGTCTCCATGGACTATGATGTTTGCAGATGACATTGTGATCTGTAGTGAGAGCAGGGAACAGGTGGAGGAGAAGCTAGAGGCGTGGAGGTTTGCCCTGGAAAGGAGAGGAATGAAGGTTAGCCGCAGCAAGACGGAGTATCTGTGTGTGAATGAGAGGGACCCAAGTGGAAGAGTGAGGTTACAGGGAGAAGAGATCAAGAAGGTGGAGGATTTTAAGTACTTAGGGTCAACAGTCCAGAGCAATGGAGAGTGTGGAAAAGAGGTGAAGAAGCATGTACAGGCAGGCTGGAACGGCTGGAGAAAAGTGTCAGGTGTGATGTGTGATAGAAGAGTTTCAGCTAAAATGAAAGGAAAGGTTTACAAAACTGTGGTGAGACCAGCCATGTTGTTTGGTCTGGAGACAGTGTCCCTGAGGAAAAGACAGGAGGCAGAGCTGGAGGTAGCAGAACTGAAGATGCTGAGGTTCTCTTTGGGAGTGACCAGGATGGATAGGATCAGGAATGAGTATATCAGAGGGACAGCACATGTTAGAGGCTTTGGAGATAAAGTCAGAGAGGCCAGACTGAGATGGTTCAGACATGTCCAGAGGAGAGAGAGTGAATATATTGGTAGAAGGATGCTGAGTTTCCCACTGCCAGGCAGGAGGCCTAGAGGAAGACCAAAGAGGAGGTTTATGGATGTGGTTAAAGAGGACATGAAGGTAGTTGGTGTGAGAGAAGAGGATGCAGCAGACAGGGTTAGATGGAGGCAATTGATTCACTGTGGCGACCCCTGAAGGGAAAAGCCGAAAAGAAAAGAAGAAGAGAATACAATCGATCCAAGATGATGATGTGACACTACAGGCTGAAATAAGAGCAAAACGGTCAAAGCTGAAGGTACAAGTAGTAGAAGTACTTAACAAGGGCAGCTGTCGTACTTTTTACTGAAAGGGAAAAAAAGAATGAGGAGCCAAACAATTCTCTGAGGTTGGGGTGGATGGACGGGTTGTTGTAAAACACACTCATTCTCCTGCAGTGATTTGTTTCAGTTTAAAAATCACAAACAAACGCAGCACTGAATAACTTCAGCTCTCCTGATGACACACTGCAGCTCAAAGCCCTAAATTGTTTCTTTACTTGTTCATCCAGCTCATCTGACTGTAAATCCTAGAAGATCTCAGTTTTTTAGAGAAGATTCTGTTTCTCTGAGCTGTGAGGATGAAGACAGATCTGCTGGATGGACTCTGAGGAGAAACACCACCAGAGAAACCAGAACTGTATGCGGAAATGACTTCGGAAAATGGTCTGGTTCTACCTGTAACATCGACTTCATGATTCAGTTTGACAGTGGAGTTTACTGGTGTGAGTCCATGGAGGCAGCAGCCAGTCAGAGCATCAACCTCACTGTTTCTGGTAAGATGAGCTGTGCAGTCAGTGCTGATGAAGCTGTGTGTGAATGGATGAAATGCTGTAGTTTGTCTCTGTGTTGAGGTGGATCAGTGATCCTGCAGAGTCCTGTCCTCCCTGTGATGGAGGGAGATCCCCTCACTCTGAGCTGTCAATCAAAGCAGGACTCCCCCCTCCCAGCTGCTTTCTATAAAGATGGCTCCCTCATCAGGACTGAGCCCGGAGGTCACATGACCATCCTCCATGTTTCCAGGTCTGATGAAGGCCTCTACAGGTGTAACATCAGCAGTCATGGAGAGTCTCCATCCAGCTGGATCTCTGTCACAGGTCAGGATTGTTCTACTGAAAGAGACACAACATGAGGAGAGACACACAACATGAGGAGAGACGCACAACATGAGGAGAGACACACGACATGAGGAGACACGCACGACATGAGGAGAGACACAACATGAGGAGAGACACACAACATGAGGAGAGACACACAACATGAGGAGAGACACAACATGAGGAGAGACACACAACATGAGGAGAGACAACACACAACATGAGGAGAGACACACAACATGAGGAGAGACACACAACATGAGGAGAGACACACAACATGAGGAGACACACAACATGAGGAGAGACACACAACATGAGGAGAGACACACAACATGAGGAGAGACACACAACATGAGGAGAGACACACAACATGAGGAGACACACAACATGAGGAGAGACACACAACATGAGGAGAGACAACACACAACATGAGGAGAGACACACGACATGAGGAGAGACGCACGACATGAGGAGAGACACACAACATGAGGAGAGACACACAACATGAGGAGAGACACACAACATGAGGAGAGACACACAACATGAGGAGACACACAACATGAGGAGAGACACACAACATGAGGAGAGACAACACACAACATGAGGAGAGACACACAACATGAGGAGAGACACACAACATGAGGAGACACGCACGACATGAGGAGAGACACAACATGAGGAGAGACACACAACATGAGGAGAGACACACAACATGAGGAGAGACACAACATGAGGAGAGACACACAACATGAGGAGAGACAACACACAACATGAGGAGAGACACACAACATGAGGAGAGACACACAACATGAGGAGAGACACACAACATGAGGAGACACACAACATGAGGAGAGACACACAACATGAGGAGAGACACACAACATGAGGAGAGACACACAACATGAGGAGAGACACACAACATGAGGAGAGACACACAACATGAGGAGACACACAACATGAGGAGAGACACACAACATGAGGAGAGACAACACACAACATGAGGAGAGACACACGACATGAGGAGAGACGCACGACATGAGGAGAGACAACACACAACATGAGGAGAGACAACACACAACATGAGGAGAGACGCACGACATGAGGAGACACGCACGACATGAGGAGACACGCACGACATGAGGAGACACGCACGACATGAGGAGACACGCACGACATGAGGAGACACGCACGACATGAGGAGACACGCACGACATGAGGAGAGACACAACATGAGGAGAGACACACAACATGAGGAGAGACACACAACATGAGGAGAGACACAACATGAGGAGAGACACACAACATGAGGAGAGACAACACACAACATGAGGAGAGACACACAACATGAGGAGAGACACACAACATGAGGAGAGACACACAACATGAGGAGACACACAACATGAGGAGAGACACACAACATGAGGAGAGACACACAACATGAGGAGAGACACACAACATGAGGAGAGACACACAACATGAGGAGACACACAACATGAGGAGAGACACAACATGAGGAGAGACACACAACATGAGGAGAGACACACAACATGAGGAGAGACACACAACATGAGGAGACACACAACATGAGGAGAGACACACAACATGAGGAGAGACAACACACAACATGAGGAGAGACACACAACATGAGGAGAGACACACAACATGAGGAGAGACACACAACATGAGGAGACACACAACATGAGGAGAGACAACACACAACATGAGGAGAGACAACACACAACATGAGGAGAGACAACACACAACATGAGGAGAGACACACAACATGAGGAGAGACACACAACATGAGGAGAGACAACACACAACATGAGGAGAGACACACAACATGAGGAGAGACACACAACATGAGGAGAGACACACAACAATCACATCTACAAACAGAAACAGAATGACTGAAAATAAACATGAAATGAGCAGAAAGAGTCACCTGACCAGGTTCTCTTCTCCATACAGGTAAACCTACAACCTCAGCTCCGCCCTCTATCTCCTCCTCCCTCCATCTTGTCTTCAGGCTGCTCTGCCACCTGGTGGTGTTCTGTCCATACTTCATCTCTACTGGCCTCATGGTGTCTTTGTGTCGACACAGAGCTACAGGTACTGATCAATCAATCAATCAATCAATCAATCAATCAATCAATCAATCAATCAATCAATCCTCTGATGATTGACAGCTGTCTCTAACTAACTCTTCATGTGTTGATAAATTATTTTCTTTCTGATCTTCTCTGACTGCAGGAAATGACCTTCCTGTCTCCATGGTGATGGCCCCGCCCACACAGGCTGAGCAGGGATTGGACGATGAACACGATGACATCATCACTGCTGTGACCACGGAGCATCAGTTCTGATCTGAACTCAGGATCCTCCAATCAGAAAGTGTGTTTATTTTATCATGTAATTGTGTTGTTTCCTGTCTTTGTGTTCACTTTGTATCATTGCTGTTTGTTTTATTTCTGTTTTCTTGTCTCTCTGTGCTAATTTTGCATATTTTTGTTTGTTCTGGGGAAAAAAATGTGTTCTAAATAACAAAATGGCTTAAAATGACTCCACGTTTCACAAATAATTTAAAGTTTCTCAAAATGTCTGAACATTTGTCAAATTATTCCATTAAATGACTCCAGAAAACAAGGAGACTCAGTATTTGTCCAGTTTGACTCAGAAATTACTGGACTGGACTCACTGTTTCCTCATCACTGATGTCAGAGCAGAAAAACACACAAAGACTCAGAAAACAACCACAGAGACACAACATGACCAACAACAGACTGAAAACTACAACAAAGAGACACAACATGACCAACAACAGACTGAAAACTACAACAAAGAGACACAACATGACCAACAACAGACTGAAAACTACAACAAAGAGACACAACATGACCAACAACAGACTGAAAACTACAACAAAGAGACACAACATGACCAACAACAGACTGAAAACTACAACAAAGAGACACAACATGACCAACAACAGACTGAAAACTACAACAAAGACATAACATGACCAACAACAGACTGAAAACTACAACAAAGAGACACAACATGACCAACAACAGACTGAAAACTACAACAAAGAGACACAACATGACCAACAACAGACTGAAAACTACAACAAAGAGACACACAACATGACCAACAACAGACTGAAAACTACAACAAAGAGACACAACATGACCAACAACAGACTGGAAACTACAACAAAGACACAACATGACCAACAACAGACTGAAAACTACAACAAAGAGACACAACATGACCAACAACAGACTGAAAACTACAACAAAGACACAACATGACCAACAACAGACTGAAAACTACAACAAAGACACAACATGACCAACAACGGACTGAAAACTACAACAAAGACACAACATGACCAACAACAGACTGAAAACTACAACAAAGACACAACATGACCAACAACAGACTGAAAACTACAACAAAGAGACACAACATGACCAACAACAGACTGAAAACTACAACAAAGAGACACAACATGACCAACAACAGACTGAAAACTACAACAAAGAGACACACAACATGACCAACAACAGACTGAAAACTACAACAAAGAGACACAACATGACCAACAACAGACTGGAAACTACAACAAAGACACAACATGACCAACAACAGACTGAAAACTACAACAAAGACACAACATGACCAACAACAGACTGAAAACTACAACAAAGACACAACATGACCAACAACAGACTGAAAACTACAACAAAGACACAACATGACCAACAACAGACTGAAAACTACAACAAAGACACAACATGACCAACAACGGACTGGAAACTACAACAAAGACACAACATGACCAACAACAGACTGGAAACTACAACAAAGACACAACATGACCAACAACGGACTGAAAACTACAACAAAGAGACACAACATGACCAAGTTTGTCGAAATCTGCTAAAGGCATGTATGAAGTGTGTGTATGTAGTATGTAACATGTAATAAGAGCAGTGTTGGGCAAGCTACTTGTAAACTGTAATGAGCTAAGCTAGCAGCTACTCCGTGTTAAATCAAGCTTCACTACACTGAAGCTGTGACCCACAGAAATGTAGCAAGCTAAGCTACAGCAATACGGCCAAAGTAGCTTAATACATTCAAGTTACTTTTTTTCTTACCAAAAAATTTCAGGGACTAATGAAGTCAGTCAAACGGAGACAAGAAAATGCTGACTTGTTTATTATTAAACCATCATTTTTGTTCTCAGTGCTCCAAACTTAGTAAGTTGATACACTGAGGAATATGTGGAGCAAAATTTAAAATGAATCAACCTTTTTACATTAGAAATCATTGTTTTGATTTTCTTTTTAGTTTGTATTGCAGACATAATGTATCTGATAATTAAGTTGCAGTAGCTTATATTAACACACCACTTACATTGGAGGGTATAATAGGTTACATTTGATATCATTTCCATATAAAGTAAGCAATATTATAGTAAGACAATTTTATACATAATTTGGGTATTAAATCAAGTTTTATTTCTTAAGTCTAATATCTATGTAAAATCATTCAATGCTTTCCCAAAGTGCTGTATCCACTACTACTTAACTCAGTTTTGGTCTTGAGTGTAAGATTAAGATATTTAATCATTTATGCCATCACTTTTGTTTCCCTTTCTGTTATTTTTTTTTTCAGCCATTTGCTCATTAGTGTTAACAGTAATACTGAAGAAGACAGATTTTGGTTTTACTGTTACCTCGTTTTCTCCCATACCTCTTCCCTCCTATATGTATCAGTTTAATTATTTAATCCCCCAATTTATACATATTCACACACTGCCACCACAACCTTACGCTTATGTAGCATAGGACACCATAGGGTGTCGCTCTTCTCCTGGGCATTTTCCTTTAAAAAGGAAGTCGGCTGCTTGCCGAAGTAGACGCCGGTTTCCTGTGGGGTGGCCTGAAGTGTTTGCTGGGCACACACGCCAGGCAGGAGGATGAAATGAGACAATCCGGTAAATATTATTGTAATATGGTGGTTGTTTTATGTTGTTCAGTATTTTATATGCATGTTGTATGGCAGGGTTTTATGGACTTGCTGCAGAATGGAGTGATTGTGGCACCGTGTGAGTGAACAACTGAGCGTGGGATGACGGCGTTTCAGGTATGCGGCTTTTTAATGTTTTTAGAGCGGTGATTAAAGTGTTTTTTAGCTTTTGGTAATGTTGTGTTTTGTGTATTGCAGTATTCGTGTGGGCCGCTGCCTGCTGTCCTTTTTGTAATCTTGTTTGTATTTTTTAATTTGAGTTAGTTCGCCCAGTAATACACTACAGCTGTGTGAAAGAATAAAGAACTTGTGCGGGCGAACTAACTCCCTACATTTGTCTTTTGTTTTATGTTTGTTTGATTTGGGTCACTTCCCCTGTTAATACCATCTATGCTCTGACTCTCTGTACTCGATCTTGTGGTGTGTTTTCATGTGAGGTGTGTTAGCTTGCAGTTCTTTAGCTGTGCCCTAAAGTTTGAAGTGAATTCATGCATGTTATACCTGCGGGTTGATCCGCCATGTGTGGTGTGTTAGTTTGCAGTTCTTTTGCTGTGCCATAAGTTTAGAGTGAGTTCATGCATGTTATACCTGCGGGTTGATCCGCCTTTTGTGGTGCTGTAAAATTAATTAGGTTTGATGAGTTTCAGAGACAAGATGATGAAGTAAGCAGGGATACCCACTTCTCCTTATGAAATAAATAATTGTTGAAAATTACACTGTTGCGTCCATCGTGGTATGTAACTCGTGTAACACTTAATTTAATTAATTTACTGCCACGCGAATTTTAGATGTTGAAAAGTCGCTCGTTTGTGTGTGCATCTTATACTGCGGTTGACATGTGGTGGTTAGCTAACTGCTGCTGGTTGTGCATATTCGGTAGTCACCTGTATATGGGTTCTCAGATTTGTATTTGACGTCTTTGACGTTGACAGAAACTTCGCCTTGGGCTGGCACAGTAGGCATCTGAAAACGACTTTTCTCTGTTTTTTCACAAAAACTCATAACTATTTAGGTAGGGCCACGGTGACTCTGACTCCTTCTCTGCCATCTCTCAGTGAACTGAAGCGAGCGTCTCTGTGTGTGGATCCAGTGGAAGGGATTGTTGAATGACGACATCAACAGTTCCTCCGCTTCTATTGGTCAACACAGACATGTCGGCGTTTGAAGAGGATGTCACTGTCTGATCCTTAAAAGTGTGAGATGAGACTGCAGCAGAGCAGAAAGCTCCGCTTCAAGCAGTTCAACATTCATCATTTTTAATGTAGCTTTTTGCGTTCGCTACCGCGCTACATGACCAAAAGATCAGCTAAGCTGTTGAAACGTTTTTTGATTTTGTAAACAACGACGCTACCACATCGTTACAGAAAAATGTAGTTAAACTACTAACGACGCTATTTGTAGTGACGTTACTGCCCAACACTGAATAAGAGTGTAGTGTGTTTGTTGTGAGTCCAGTAAAGTCCTGGTTCTAGTTCTTGTCAGAAGGTGGATGGATTCAGGAACGAAGTTCCTCCACATCCTTTCTGTCAGCCTTCAGGCAATGGAGGCATCTACCTGAAGACAGCAGGAAATCTGTCTGTTTCCATGGTAACTAGACTGCTTCAGGATCTTCACTGGTTGTTGTGGACCACCCTCCTGAGGGACAGGAAGTCCTGTTTGGTGCAGCTGCTCCTCCAGGTAGTGATGCTACCCACCAGGATGTTCTCTATGGAGGAGGTGTAGAACCTCCAGAGAACTGATAGGGAGCTTGAAGACTTCTGAGGTGGTGGAGATACTGATGGGCCTTCTTCACCAGA
This sequence comes from Acanthochromis polyacanthus, assembly GCF_021347895.1. Taxonomy (NCBI): domain Eukaryota; kingdom Metazoa; phylum Chordata; class Actinopteri; family Pomacentridae; genus Acanthochromis; species Acanthochromis polyacanthus. The sequence goes on from NC_067136.1 coordinate 50,726, forward strand.
CAGCTGATGTGGAGTGTCCATGTCAGATCCTGTGAGATGCTGACCCCGAGGAACCTGAACCTGTCCACCCTCTCCACCTGTTGATCATCACTGGAGTGGAGCTCCTCGGCTGTTTCCTGCTGAAGTCCAGAAATCGTTTCTTCTGTTTTGCTGACATTCAGCTGGAGGCTGTTCAGGTGGTCCTCCAGGTGACTGATCTCCAATTCTGATGAGAGGTTCTGTCTGATGGAGATGTCCTTCAAACAGAACCTCTCATCGTTGTTGGAGATCAGCCCCACCACAGCAATGTCATCGGCAAACTTCAAGAAGATGCCGTTCTCTTATGTGGCCTCCCAGTCATGGGGGTACAGGGAGGACAGGAGGGGGTTTAGCTCACAGCCTTGGGGGGCTCCAGAGTTCAAGGTGAAGGTTGATGAGGTGTGACTGCCCACTCAGACCCCCTGTGGTCTGCTGGACAGGAAGCTGAGGACCTGCACAGGAAGAGGTTCAGTCCAAGGTCTCTCAGCTTGGAATCCAGTCTGGAGGAGACTTTAGTGTTGAATGATGAGTTTTCCACAAAGAGCATCCTAACATAGTTTATCCTCCTGGTGTCCTGGTGGGGGGACGGTGTGGAGCTGGTAGGGTATGGCCTCATCTGTGGATCTGTTGGGGTGAAAAACAACCAGCAGGGGTTCAGAGTGTCAGGAAGGGAGAAGGTGATAAAGTTCATGACCAGCCTTTTGTGGTGCTGTAAAATTAATTAGGTTTGAGTTTCAGAGACAAGATGATGAAGTAAGCAGGGATACCCAATTCTCCTTATGAAATAAATAATTGTTGAAAATTACACTGTTGCTTCCATCGTGGTATGTAACTCGTGTAACATTTGGCATCACGAACAGGATTTAAATTTGGGGAAGTGACCTTTTTTATTTAAGTGAGGACAGCAGGGGCGGCAGCGGCGGAGGGGGACCTTCCGTCACTGTTAACTGTGGCATGGATTCGACTGGAAGCGGCAGTGGCGCTCCGGAGGAGCAGGACACAGAAACAATGTCACAGCGAGTAAGGGATTTGGAAAATGAACTGGCCGCGTTAAGAGCCGCACGGACAGCTACGGCCTCGGAGACGCCCTCCACCTCGTCTGGAGCTACAGGTAGAGATATGCAAAGTGTAAGACACACGGACACTGTCATTTACGTGCAGCAGGACAGAAAAATGCCGCCGTTCTCTGGCAATCTGGACGGTGCTGATGTATTAACATTAGACGAATGGATTGACAAAATGAAACACTTTGTGCAAACGAGAGGGCGCACAGAAAAGGAGCGTGCGCAGATTGTTTTTGACCACCTCGAGGGCCCTGCCCGGACAGAGATAAAATACTTACCAGCTATTCAAAGAGACAATGTTGATAGTATTTTTTGTGTTCTCAGGGAAGTGTATGGGTGCATGCATTCCAGAATTACATTGCAACGTAAATTTTACAACCGTAAACAGCTAGAGGGTGAGTCCTTACTTGATTACTCGCATGCTTTAATGGATCAGGTTGTCAAGACTGATGCACAGGTTGCCACTAAAGATTTACGAGACCAGTTCTGCGATGGTGTGAGGGATCAGGCACTTAGAATAAGACTGAGAGATCTGGTGAATGCTAACCCACAATGGACAATACGAGATGCTAGAGGTGAAGCTACAAGATGGATGGCTCAATATGGAAATCCAGCCTCTAAATTTAAATGTAACAGCTCAGTTTTAAATGAAATGTCTGTCTCATGTGAAAGTGCGGTGTCTCGACCCTCTGAGTTTAGTGAACTGGTGACTTTGTTAAAGGCGCAGCAGACCCAGTTGGATTTGGTCATGAAGGCCCTGGCCCCAAAAAGTGAAAGTGCACCTCCCTCAGGAGCACGTAATTTTCGGCCCCGAAAAACGGCAGATGGGAAGCCAATTTGTTTTAGATGTGAACAAGCGGGCCACATTGCTCGTTACTGCCCCACTGCCACATCTCCGTCTAACTCTGGAAACCAGCATTCAAAGCCAGCGGAAAACTAGAGCCCGCCAATGTCCAGAGCCAGATGCTGGTGGGTAGGTTACAGGGCTCTTCTGAGGTTGTAAATTCTAATGTGTGTAATTTAGTTGGTGAGTGCTGGGAGGGGGAGGTGGATTTTGCAGGGACCAGCACTAATTGCCTTTTGGACAGTGGATCTATGGTCACAACGCTAACTGAAAGTTTTTTCAAACGTAACTTTTCCAGTTTGTCTGATAAAGAACTGAAAGACTGTGGGTGGTTGGGTTTGAAGGCAGCAAATGGGTTAAAAATTCCTTTCCTTGGTTATGTGGAGTTTGACATTACTGTGCTGGGGGTCTCACTGCCTTGAAGGGGAGTACTGATTGTTGAAGATCCCGTAGACAGCTTTATGAAGCAGAAAAAGACTCACACTCCTGGGGTATTGGGAATGAATGTTTTTAACCCTCTTTATGCTGAGCTTTGTAAGCGATATGGCCCCGACCTATGGGAGTCACCAGAACTCAAGGCAGCACCTCGGGGATGGAGGAGAATTCTCAGGTTCTGCCAGATGATGGAGGCCTTGGCAGACTCCCCTAATCCCCATCCTGTCAGAGTACAGGGTAAGAAACCTTTCCGTGTCCCTGCAGGCAGCCTTTGTTATGTTCCAGTAACATGCCCACAGATGCCATTACACCAGCCTATAGACCTGTTTGTAGAACCTCTTCGTCCGGAGGAGGGTAGTTTACCAGAGGGGTTGCTGGTTTCTCCCTCTTTGGTGAAGGTAGAAAACGGCAAGGCCGCTGTCCCCATTACTAACGTGGGTAAAACTGATGTGTGGTTGACCCCTCGGAGAGTTATTGCCACAGTTCAAACAGCCACTGTTGTATCAGCTGAGCCACAAATACAGGTTTTAGTTGACTCACAGAGTTGTACTGCTTATGTGTCTAGCCAAGAAAGTACTGCAAATGAAACCAGTTTGGACTGGCCAGAGTTTGACAATCTGCAGGGGAGTGAGAAACGTCAAGCCAGGGAATTGTTGTCAAAATACAATCAGGTATTTGCTAGGAATGATTTAGATGTGGGAAGTACTAATTTAATAACGCATGAAATTCCAGTCTTGGATGAAATACCAATAAGGCCGCCCTATAGACGCATTCCCCCCTCGCAGTACGAGTTGGCACGTACACATATACAACAACTTTTACAGAGTCAAGTCATCAGAGAGAGTTGTAGTCCTTATGCATCACCGATTGTGCTGGTTCAGAAGAAGGATGGCTCATTACGCATGTGTGTGGATTATAGACAGTTAAATGCCAAAACTAGGAAGGATGCGTTTCCCCTACCTAGGATTGAGGAGTCCCTCGACGCGTTAGCAGGAGCTCAATGGTTTACAACATTGGATCTGGCGAGTGGGTACAGTCAGGTAGAGATGGCGGAAAAAGACAAGGCAAAAACTGCGTTCTGTACGCCATTTGGTTTGTTTGAATTTAACCGCATGCCGTTTGGGCTGTGTAATGCGCCTAGTACATTTCAGCGTCTCATGGAGCGCTTGTTTGGAGACTGCCGTTATCAGTCTGTGTTGTTATACTTGGATAATGTTATTGTTTTTTCATCATCTGTGGAGCAACACCTGCAACGATTAGACCAAGTTTTGTCCCGGCTTGAAACCCAGGGGTTAAAGGTGAAGCTTTCCAAATGCCAGTTTTTTCAAAAGCGTGTTAGGTACTTGGGTCATGTGGTGTCAGCTGAGGGGGTCTCCACTGATCCAGAGAAGGTAGCTGCGGTACGGGACTGGAAACACCCTGTTAACCTGGCAGAGCTCCGGTCATTTTTAGGGTTTGCCAGTTATTACAGAAGGTTCATCAGAGGTTTTGCTAGCATGGCAGCCCCATTAAATCGTCTAGTTGCAAGGCTCCTTCCTCCTGGAAAAAAGGGTAAAACCCCTAAGAGACCGCTGGGTGATTTCTGGGATTCGGAGTGTGAACACAGTTTTCAGAAGCTCAAGGCTGCATTAATTACAACACCTGTTCTTGCTTATGCAGACTTCCAGAAGCCGTTTGTGTTGGAAGTGGATGCCAGCCATGGAGGGTTAGGAGCAGTTCTTTCCCAGGAACATCAGGGTAAGCTCCGCCCTATAGCTTTTGGAAGCCGTAGTTTAAAGCCGACAGAGTGTAACATGAACAACTATAGTTCCATGAAATTGGAATTGGTGGCGCTTAAATGGGCTGTAACTGAAAAATTTAGAGAATATCTACTGGGCAACAAATGTACAGTTTTTACGGATAATAATCCGTTAAGTCATCTGTCTACAGCAAAGCTTGGAGCGACAGAGCAGAGATGGGTCTCTGAGTTGGCAGTTTTTGATCTCACTTTAAAATATCGTCCGGGTTCACAGAACGCCAATGCAGATGCATTGTCTCCCCAGCATGCATCTCTCAGTGAGGCAGAGTTTAGCTCTGATGTTGTTGGAGGGGTTCCTGGAGCACAGGAAGAGATCAGTGCGTTACCTGGGCTATCGAGCGCCGATCTGGATATACTCCAGCACCGGGACCCTAGTATTGGCCCCTTTTTGGAGTACTGGCACAGGGGCGAGATGCCCGATGCTAAAGAACGGGGTGAGCTTACTAAGGGTACTCGGGAGCTGGTGAGACAGTGGGGACGCCTTAGGGAGCGGGAGGCTGTGCTCTGTCGCTGTAGATATACTCCAGATGGACAGGTAGAAGTTGAGCAGCTCGTATTGCCCCAGTGTCTGCAGGAGAATGTCCTCCGCTCTCTTCATGATGAGCAGGGCCATCAGGGGGTGGAGAGAACTTTTCAATTGGTGCGTGCTCGTTATTACTGGCCAAACATGTATTCGGATATTGAAAAGTGGTGCAAAACTTGTGAAAGATGTGTTATCAAAAGCGGTGCAGCCAAAGATTAAAACTTACATGGGCACTGTAAGGGCATCTCGGCCTCATGAGATTTTGGCAATAGATTTTACAGTTCTGGAGCCCTCTACAGACGGCAGAGAGAATGTATTGGTGATGACGGATGTCTTCTCAAAATATACGCAAACTGTTCCTACTAGAGACCAGCGAGCTAGTACTGTTGCAGAAGCTTTGGTAAAGAATTGGTTTCAGATTTTTGGTGTTCCTAGTCGCATTCATTCCGACCAAGGCAGAAATTTTGAAAGTAGTTTCGTCCAACAGCTTTGTAAGTTGTATAAAATTGAGAAAAGCCGTACTACGCCTTACCACCCGGCTGGCAATGGTCAGTGCGAGCGGTTTAACCGCACTTTGCATGATTTGCTGCGCACTCTTCCGCCAGAACAGAAACGCAGATGGCCTCGCCATCTGGCGCAAGTTACATTTGCCTATAATACAACTGTACATCAGACAACTGGCATGACAGCCTATTTTTTAATGTTTGGGCGGGAACCTCAGTTGCCTGTTGATTTTCTGGTTGGAAGTGAAACAAGGAGGGACCTTCCCATAGAGGAATGGATAGAGGAGCACCAAAAGTCTTTAGCAGCTGCCTATGAGACTGTACAACAAAGGGTAGACAGTAAAGTGGCTCAGAGGGACTTAAAAAATCAGGACATGTCTATTGCCTCAGATTTTGAAGAGGGGGACTTGGTATATACACGGAATCATGCTGTTAGGGGTCGGAATAAGATCCAGGATTTTTGGGACCCAACTCCATACCAGATAGTTCGCCCACCTCCTGCTCAAGGAGTAGTGTACTCTATTGCACCTGCAGGCCAGGAAGGGCCCCTTAGACAAGTACACAGGGTGGAACTGAGGGGTGTCCCTGAAAGTAGAGGGGGTGAGGAGACTAGAGATGACGGGGTGGAAAATCCTGATGACAGCCGTCCCAGTGACAATAATGCAGGCAGGGTTGAATTTGAATCCCATCCCATTTTAGAGAGTGACACTGATGTTTCTGAGCAAAATGTGTCTGGCCAGCTTCCCCCAGGCCAAGAACCCATAGAGGAAACCGGCACATCTTTAGTTTTTGAGCCTTGGAAGTCCAATAGGAAAACTGCTGGGAAGCATTCAAATCCATATAGATTGCCCCAGTCTGTGCTAACTGAAATCTAAGTGAATTTTTTTAAGTGTGGTAATTTTGTGAGTACATCGTCGGGTCGCCGATGCACATTGAGAGGGAGGATTGTAGCATAGGACACCATAGGGTGTCGCTCTTCTCCTGGGCATTTTCCTTTAAAAAGGAAGTCGGCTGCTTGCCGAAGTAGACGCCGGTTTCCTGTGGGGTGGCCTGAAGTGTTTGCTGGGCACACACGCCAGGCAGGAGGATGAAATGAGACAATCCGGTAAATATTATTGTAATATGGTGGTTGTTTTATGTTGTTCAGTATTTTATATGCATGTTGTATGGCAGGGTTTTATGGACTTGCTGCAGAATGGAGTGATTGTGGCACCGTGTGAGTGAACAACTGAGCGTGGGATGACGGCGTTTCAGGTATGCGGCTTTTTAATGTTTTTAGAGCGGTGATTAAAGTGTTTTTTAGCTTTTGGTAATGTTGTGTTTTGTGTATTGCAGTATTCGTGTGGGCCGCTGCCTGCTGTCCTTTTTGTAATCTTGTTTGTATTTTTTAATTTGAGTTAGTTCGCCCAGTAATACACTACAGCTGTGTGAAAGAATAAAGAACTTGTGCGGGCGAACTAACTCCCTACATTTGTCTTTTGTTTTATGTTTGTTTGATTTGGGTCACTTCCCCTGTTAATACCATCGATGCTCTGACTCTCTGTACTCGATCTTGTGGTGTGTTTTCATGTGAGGTGTGTTAGCTTGCAGTTCTTTAGCTGTGCCCTAAAGTTTGAAGTGAATTCATGCATGTTATACCTGCGGGTTGATCCGCCATGTGTGGTGTGTTAGTTTGCAGTTCTTTTGCTGTGCCATAAGTTTAGAGTGAGTTCATGCATGTTATACCTGCGGGTTGATCCGCCTTTTGTGGTGCTGTAAAATTAATTAGGTTTGATGAGTTTCAGAGACAAGATGATGAAGTAAGCAGGGATACCCACTTCTCCTTATGAAATAAATAATTGTTGAAAATTACACTGTTGCGTCCATCGTGGTATGTAACTCGTGTAACACTTAATTTAATTAATTTACTGCCACGCGAATTTTTGATGTTGAAAAGTCGCTCGTTTGTGTGTGCATCTTATACTGCGGTTGACATGTGGTGGTTAGCTAACTGCTGCTGGTTGTGCATATTCGGTAGTCACCTGTATATGGGTTCTCTGATTTGTATTTGACGTCTTTGACGTTGACAGAAACTTCGCCTTGGGCTGGCACAGTAGGTATCTGAAAACAACTTTTCTCTGTTTTTTCACAAAAACTCATAACTATTTAGGTAGGGCCACGGTGACTCTGACTCCTTCAGTTGCTCCTCGTCTTCTCCCTCCTTCTCTGCCATCTCTCAGTGAACTGAAGCGAGCGTCTGTGTGTGTGGATCCAGTGAATCGCAGGAAGGGATTGTTGAATGACGACATCAACAGTTCCTCCGCTTCTATTGGTCAACACAGACATGTCGGCGTTTGAAGAGGATGTCACTGTCTGATCCTTAAGAGTGTGAGATGAGACTGCAGCAGAGCAGAAAGCTCCGCTTCAAGCAGTTCAACATTCATCATTTTTAATGTAGCTTTTTGCGTTCGCTACCGCGCTACATGACCAAAAGATCAGCTAAGCTGTTGAAACGTTTTTTGATTTTGTAAACAACGACGCTACCACATCGTTACAGAAAAATGTAGTTAAACTACTAACGACGCTATTTGTAGTGACGTTACTGCCCAACACTGAATAAGAGTGTAGTGTGTTTGTTGTGAGTCCAGTAAAGTCCTGGTTCTAGTTCTTGTCAGAAGGTGGATGGATTCAGGAACGAAGTTCCTCCACATCCTTTCTGTCAGCCTTCAGGCAATGGAGGCATCTACCTGAAGACAGCAGGAAATCTGTCTGTTTCCATGGTAACTAGACTGCTTCAGGATCTTCACTGGTTGTTGTGGACCACCCTCCTGAGGGACAGGAAGTCCTGTTTGGTGCAGCTGCTCCTCCAGGTAGTGATGCTACCCACCAGGATGTTCTCTATGGAGGAGGTGTAGAACCTCCAGAGAACTGATAGGGAGCTTGAAGACTTCTGAGGTGGTGGAGATACTGATGGGCCTTCTTCACCAGACAGCTGATGTGGAGTGTCCATGTCAGATCCTGTGAGATGCTGACCCCGAGGAACCTGAACCTGTCCACCCTCTCCACCTGTTGATCATCACTGGAGTGGAGCTCCTCGGCTGTTTCCTGCTGAAGTCCAGAAATCGTTTCTTCTGTTTTGCTGACATTCAGCTGGAGGCTGTTCAGGTGGTCCTCCAGGTGACTGATCTCCAATTCTGATGAGAGGTTCTATCTGATGGAGATGTCCTTCAAACAGAACCTCTCATCGTTGTTGGAGATCAGCCCCACCACAGCAATGTCATCGGCAAACTTCAAGAAGATGCCGTTCTCTTATGTGGCCTCCCAGTCATGGGGGTACAGGGAGGACAGGAAGGGGTTTAGCTCACAGCCTTGGGGGGCTCCAGAGTTCAAGGTGAAGGTTGATGAGGTGTGGCTGCCCACTCAGACCCCCTGTGGTCTGCTGGACAGGAAGCTGAGGACCTGCACAGGAAGAGGTTCAGTCCAAGGTCTCTCAGCTTGGAATCCAGTCTGGAGGAGACTTTAGTGTTGAATGATGAGTTTTCCACAAAGAGCATCCTAACATAGTTTATCCTCCTGGTGTCCTGGTGGGGGGACGGTGTGGAGCAGGTAGGGTATGGCCTCATCTGTGGATCTGTTGGGGTGAAAAACAACCAGCAGGGGTTCAGAGTGTCAGGAAGGGAGAAGGTGATAAAGTTCATGACCAGCAGCTCCAGACACTTCATCACCACCGATGTCAGGGCCACTGGGTGGTAGATGTTCATGGAGGACAGGAAGTAAACAGAGGGAGGATGAAGATATCGTAAACACAGATGCTAGCTGGTCAGCACAGACTTTCAGGATGTGTCCAGTAATCCCATCTGGTCCTAAAGTCGATTCATATGGTGTTCAAGTCAAAACAAGCATTGAAGATGTCAGGGCCCCCTCCTCCTCTACCCCCACCTGACATCCCTCTCTCCCTTTTCCCTCTCTCTCTCTCCCTCTCCTTCTCCCTCTCGCTCTCCCTGCTGTTGCTGAAGCGGAGTGCGGCCTCACGGTTGTCTCCGCTTCGGCAATCAGCGCCTCCGCAGAATCCGGGCAGCTGTGCATCATCCTGATGATTACACCTCAGCTATAAGAACCGGTCTCACCTTTCACACCCTGCCAGATCGTAAACTCTGCTTACGCAGTCAGTTCACCTCTCGCCTCTGAACAATCTCTGAACCATGTTTCTTGTAATTCTAATTCCTTCTTGTCTTCTCCCGCATTCCAGTTCAACCCAGTTACCCGGACCTCCTCCCGCTCCCCCTGATCCCCCCCGTGCCTCGCTCCAGATCCCCTCCTCTGTCCCCCACGTGAGTGACCGACCCACCCCGAGACCTAGAGGTCTCGAAAACACCTGTGCCTCGCTTCCCCCCTCCTGGAACCCAAGCCTGCCCTCTGCCCCCCGCCGTCGGGCGTCCACCTGCTCCCTGCCGCCGCACTCCTGTCCTCCTGGGGCCCCCACTGGCCGCCGATCCCTGGCTCCACTGCTCCATCGCCAGTCCGCTCTTCACCGTCCCTTCCTGGTTCTCCTAGCCATCCCATCATCCCTCCTCACTCCCCTCCGATCCCCCTCTCCCTCAAATAAACCTGCTTTAGCCAGCCCCCGCCTTTGCTGTATGTTCTCTGCTGGGGTTCTCTATCTGGTTCCTAACAGAAGATGTTCAGATCATCAGGGAGAAAGGTGTGGATGTTCACCTGTGTGGGTGTTACTTTGTACATGGTGATGTTTGTAGTCCCTGCCTCAGTCGTCTGGAGTTGGGTTGCTCCATTTGTGACTCCAGCTTCATCCCATAACGCTGTTTAACCTCCTTGATCTCTCTGAGGCAGCCTTGTACTCGTCCATGTTCCCAGGGACCTGGTCCATGTTGTAGACAGCAGCATCATGGATGTTTTGGTCCACCCATGGTTTAACTGGTCATCACTGTCCACACACAGACTTCTCCACTGGTATCGTTTCATTTACAAACCCATCCTTGGTCTGATGCCCACATATTTATCCTCCTTCATGTCACATAAACAGTTCAGTCATAGTCTGTGTTTCCAGGACTTCAATATTTTCACTGTAACCAGAACTCAGAAAAACAGATTTTCTTCCTCTGCTGCTTCAACCTGGAACTCACTACAGCAGAGTCTGAATCTGTCCAACTGGATTCCCCTGGTGTAGGGATGGGCCGGATATCCGGTTAAAACGGATACTCGTTACGGATAATGCCTGTTTTCCGATTACGAGTATAGTCCGGATAAAGGACGCCACTATCCGTGATCGTAATGAATGAAGTGTTACTCCATATTTGGAAAACTCGCTGCTTCACCTTACTTTCTAAGCTCTGTGATTGGTCAGTCACATGCAGCGCCACTCCCTCACCGGGGCTCACATCACCCATGGGCTCATTCTGCTCACAGCACTGTCGGGAGAGGAGCTGCTGTGTGACTCACCGTCTCCGCGCTTCCTTCACTCCACTTTTGCTCGCGTACGCTTTATTTGGTGCTCAGTTTTCTTCAGTTTGCCTCTGTTTTCGCTTTGTATGGTGTCTGTTGGATGTTGGAATGCATACAAGGTGCATTATTTGACAAGGCAGAGTAGCAAATGGCTCGCGTCGGTCACTTTATTGCACCTTTTTCTCCCCTCTCTGCTTTTTCCCCTATCGCGCTGCCATTTCGGTTAGTCAGGGCTATTATTTAAAGATACCCGGTGAAGTTATTTTCTAACGTAAGTGGTGCATTTAACCAGAGCAGTGTCACGAGTGGAGGCTTTCTCTCCGGTGTGTGTGTTGTGTGTGTGTTGTGCGTGTCCCGGGGCGCGCTCGAGTTGGAAAACTTTGACGCGGTGCTTTTGTGAGGACGACAGTATTATACAACATACACAACTGAACTGACATTTCCCCGTTTGCAATGAGGTGTGCATAAATCACCAAATTCACCCAGATCATTGACAAAATAAGCCATCTTCAAACCCTTTACACATATTGGAGAACAGATAAAAAGCCAGTGTCGAGCCCTCTTGTACTATACAATGAGTGACACAGAGGGTACTTCAGCTTGTTGTGAACAGGGCAATAGCACTGTCACTCGCAGTAGAAGCAGTGGGAGCACCCATACTGCCCCAACTGGAACTGCCAATGCATCTGGTGATGGATCTCCTCCACCAAAAGTTAGAAAGACCTCAGCAGTATGGGGTTATTTCACTGTTTTTGAAAATGATAATTCCAAAGTCATTTGCAAGCTTTGCAAGAACAAAATAAGCAGAGGGCCAGACCCAAAACATTACAATACAACATCCATGCATAATCATCTGTTTCATGCTCATCACATAAAAAAGCCAGGGGAAGCAGCCACGTCCTCCACTTCTCAAGGCTCTGGTGTTCAGATAGGAGCTGCTAAAGGCTCTGCTCCGTCATCCTCACCAATACTCGCTGCATTTTCAGCAAAGCAGCCTTTCGCTGCAAATCATCCCCGATCAAAACAAATTACAGAGTTGATTGGTAAAATGATCTGCCTTGATCTTGAGCCTTACTCTGCAGTGGAGAGGAGAGGTTTCAAATCCCTTGTTGCATATTTAGAGCCCAGGTATAAAATCCCATCAAGACACCATTTCAGTAGCACTGTTGTGCCTGAGTTGTATCAGTTAATGAGAGGGGAACTTGCCCAGTCACTCAAGGCTGCTGATGGAGGTGTTATCAGCCTCACAACCGATCTCTGGACGAGCAACCACAATGCCCATGTATACCTCTGTATAACTGGGCACTGGTGTGAACATGTGGAGGATTCATCAGTGCAGAGGAAAGCAGGGCTGCTAAATGTTGGTGTGCTGGACATTGAGCACACAGCAAACAACATTCTTTGCTGCCTCAAAGACAAAAGTAATGAGTGGGCAGAGTTTCTTGGACAGCCTATAAATGTGAAGTTTGTTGTATCGGACAATGCAGCCAACATGGTGAAGGCTTTGAGTGAATTTGGGCATATTCGTTGTGTGTCTCATACACTTCACTTGGTGGTGTGCAAGGCGTTAGAGCAGGACAGGACAGTGACATCCCTTCTGTCCAAAGCCAGAAGCATTTCTGGCTATATTCATCGCTCAAGCAAAGCCAACAACAGACTTCATGAGCTGCAAACACAGTTTAACCTCCCCAGCACACTCTCATAACTGATGTAAAAACCAGGTGGAACTATACATTTTATATGCTCCAGCGGCTGGTAGAGCAGCGCAATGCTATTCAGATTATGACACAGGAGTCTAACATGGGTAGAGCTCCAACAGTCATCTACCCAAATGAGTGGAGGTTGGCATCAGATATGCTCACTGTTCTGAGTCCTTTTGAGGAGGTAACACAAGCACTCTCAAAGCACAGTGCATCCATCTCTGAGGTTATTCCTCTGCTGCATGGCTTGTGCTCCATCATGAAGTCACATCATTTGAGTGAGCCATGTGCAGCTGGTGAGGAATCCGAGAGTGCCTCTGCCCGTGTCATGGCTGATGATGAAGATCTGGTTGCCCCAGGGCAGCATGACCAGGATGGTGCAGCTGAGTCTGTGGAGAAGTTAGGAGCAGCAGCAAGGAAACTTGCAGCCAATTTGAGCAAAGAACTGCAATGGCGTTTCGAACCCATTTTTGCAAACTCTACATTTCTGCTCGCGACTCTCCTTGACCCTCGATACAAAGCCAGCTGTTTTCCAAGCAGTGTTGATGTGAATGCACTCAAGAGAACATTATGCCAGAGGATGGAGCTCTGTGATCCTGTAGCTGCACCTGCAAGAAATGAAGAGGAGAGAGAGAGACCTACAACTAGCAGCAGCACTTCAGTCCTGTCCTTCCTTCAGAGAAAGAAGTCAGCTACTCCGATGAGGACACAACATTTGCCATCAGGTGATGTGGATGCCTACCTGGCAGATGGAGAGATCACCCTTACTGATGACCCAGTAAAATACTGGTCAGGCAAGCTCCAATGTTGGCCAAGTCTGACAAGGTTTGCACTGCACCTTCTCAGTTGTCCACCTACTAGTGTCCAGTCAGAGCGTGTTTTTAGCACAGCTGGAAATGTGGTTAGTCCACAGCGAGCAAACCTCGACCCTGTCCACGTGGAACAACTGGTCTTCATTAAAGTAAATGAAGATCTAAAAAGCAGCATAGGACTATTTGGTCAGTAGAGAGAACACTTTCCCTCTCACACATTCACTGTCACACAGGAAAACACAAAAACTGTTTTTTTTTTTTTCTTTAAAGAAAGTTGTGTTGAATATGGCAGCTCTTGTATACAAAAATAACCACTTACTGTTTGCATTGTAATATTTGTTCATTCATTAAAAATATTTAATAAATAATGTCATGGTATGACAACAACAACAAAAAAAAATCAAAAATTAAAAACAAGGGGGGAAAAGTTGTTCAGTAAATAATACCTATTTTTTACCTATTTTGCAAATATTCACTAAGCACTTGAAAAATGTTCTGTTCAAGTATATGTAAACTTGTTCTGTAAATATTTATTATTATTACTTTACTATTGTGATCTGAAACATTTAGTTTGACTTCTGATTCTGAAGGTGTTGTGTAAATGTCCATTCATACTACTACTTAACATTTAAAAAAGATTTATGGTAGGAATTAGATGTGTGTATATATATATATATATATATATATATATATATAAAGAAAAAAAGGAAAAAAAATCAGTTCTAAATATGTTATGTAAACATTATTTCAAACACTTAAGAATGTTCATATTGTGAGTTTTACCATAAACTTGTTCTGTAAATAGTTCCTTTACATTTGTGATAAAAATTTATGAATCTTAATTCTGAGGATGTTGTAAACATTGATACACTTATAGTTATTTATGTTGTGTTTAAACAAATTATGTTCTGTAAATTGTTCTTTTACTTTTGTGATTTAAACATTGATTTGAATCTAAATTTGGAGTTTGTTCTGAAGTTTTGAAATAAACAATAAATGCAGCAACTTATGAGCAATCCACACAAATGTTTGACTAAAAATAATGTACCAATAAAATCCATATATTTCTGGTTAAAATAGACAAACTTCCGGTTTAAACCACGCCCACTTCCGGGTTTGGCCCCGCCCCCTACGGATACGGATACGGATACGGATACAGATAATGTAGGTGAGTGAACAGATACAGATACAGATACAGATAATGGTGTATTCGCTCATCCCTACCCTGGTGGACTTCAAACATCTCTGAAATACCATGGAAAGATAATTTCTTAGGACTGGTGCTTGTTCTCGGTGTTTTTACTCTTTAACTTTACTGCTTGGTGTCCATCCATTCTGATGTCTATGTTGTGTTTTGTCATGAACCCGTCTGTCTGTAACTCAGTGTTGTGTTGTTTTATTGTCTAGTTCAGGTCCCTTAGTGTTGCTTGTCAGTGACTCAATGTTTTGTTGTTACTGGAGGATGGATCTCTCTTGATAATGAGACCCTGTGTCTCCATTAGATTACTTGTATCAATAAAGATTATTTAAATAAATAAATGACTGATTGTTATCTTCAGTCTTTGGTTTTATCGTTTCATGCTGGTGGAAACAAATCGTCTGTAAATGACAGTGGTTTATCTGAGAGGAAATCAGACTGAGGTTTGGTTTCTGCAGACTTCAACCACTGAACTGTGGTCAGAACCAGTAAAGGGACGAGGCTGAAGGATGTCAGTCAGTTATTCACTCTGATGAATGACCAATAAGTGCATCAAACAGCTCCTTGATTTGGTTGTTTTCTGTCCTTGTGTTCATTTTGTGTCTCCTTTTTGTTTGCTTTGCATATTTTGTTGGATATTTTGCGTCTTTTTGTGGTTGTTTTGTGTCGTTTCTGGTTGTCTATTTCAATTGTTTTCTCTGTTTTTTATTGTATTTTTTGGTTGTTCTTCAGTTTCTCTCTGACTTGTTTCGATGATTTTTCCCATCAGTCAGATAATCTTCAGTAGTTATTGGGGCATTCTGTTCTCTGAGTCTGTTAAAGGAACCCAGAAGCTCTGTGGTCGTCAAGTTTCCTGTTTCTGCTGCAGAGCTGCTCTTAGAAATGTGAACTTTCTGTATTATTCACTGTTTTACCTTCATCTTCTACTCACCCAACATTTATAATTTGTTGCAGGTTCGTGAGCTGATTTTAATTCTGAGTTCACTTTGATAAAGTCAATAATTTTACAGGTTTTGTTCATCCTGTGAAGGTTAGCAGCTCTGAGGTCAGTGTTTACGTCCTGCACCGCACTAGAGGTGTTAAAAATAAATTTAAAAAACTGTCTAAATGTGGCCGGTCCTTGTATCCGGATGTATGACTTTGTAGAGAGCTGCAGTCTACTTGGCATTGAGAGGAAGAGAAGACAAAGAAATGGTGAGTCTGCTCTTGTTTTTGTCAGTTATGACCAGGAAACCTCTAAAACAGGGGTGTCCAAACTTTTTCCTGAGAGCCACAAACAGAAAAATATACAAAGAACTGGACCACTCATTAGAGGCTGAACATTGTTCAACATTGAAGTTGTATCTCAAAGATTCACAGCTTCACACAGAACACTTTCATGTACTCATAAAGTTGTTCTACGAGTTGGTCTCTGCCTTGTAGGCTGTTGTTCAGTGTGTTGAGATGATCAGGAAGATCTACTAAAGTCTGACAACCACAGAGGGTCACTCAGCTCATGAAGAGGTCGGTCCTCCTCTCTTAAAAACTACGATTTCTGGTCTCATGGAATAAAACCGCTGCAGCACAGAGCAGACTTAGCCGACGTTCATCAGAACGGTAGAGGAGGTCCTCATATTCAGCATAAATGTCAGAGAGGAATGTTTGAAGTTCTCTGTGGTAGAGCCCTCATGCTCCAGTTATGTTCATCACATGGTCAAGCTGCACTACTTGGCACAGCGGGTTTATTTATGGACGATACAGAGCGTTACCTACTAGGATTCATTGGTTTCTGTAGTTGGACAGCCTCGGGTAGCGCTAGCTCACTTAGCTTAGCATGGTTCTCTGTTGGTAACAAGTTGTATTCAGAGTCTGGACCAACTCTGTGGTGGAGATGGTAGGACTTTATTGAACTCTGCAGCTCTCTGTTCACACATACAGCTTCTCCAGGATACACTGGCTTCTACTTCTGATCTCTGACTGTCACTGCACCGTACATGTCGCCCTGCTTCAGCTTCAACGTTCTTCTTCTGTCACACTACCGCTGTGAGCACTTCCTCTTACGCCTCACACATACAGACTACAGCTTACCAAAGGGACAGGTTTGGTCTGCAACAAGAGCATTTTAACAGCCTCACCTCCACTTTACCACCGAGATCCTTCCTTTGTGCTGCTCTGTCATAGCTGGAGCTCCATCTGTTGGAACTCCACACAGCTTCTCCATTTAAGTCCCATCATGTGAACTGCAACAGACACAGCTTCAGAAATGTCTTCACCAGTTGTTGTCCCCTTTAGACTCCTGAGATCAATCAGTTCCTCCGTAACACAAAAATTATCATCAAC
Organism: Acanthochromis polyacanthus; assembly: GCF_021347895.1. NCBI lineage: Eukaryota > Metazoa > Chordata > Actinopteri > Pomacentridae > Acanthochromis > Acanthochromis polyacanthus. Next base: position 67,379 of record NC_067136.1, read on the forward strand.
TCCCCACAAAAACCAGCAGCTGTGTGGAGTCCATGCTCTCATCACATGCAGTCCAGTAAAAATCTAAAGCACAAGCTTTATCTGACACTTGATGTTTAAAGTTAGCTTCATTTCAAAGCACAGCTGTATTTCTGGACGTGCTAACATTGTTGAATTCCTGCATTTTCTCCTGGTACATTATTCCCACAACTTTAGTGAGGCATTGTTTTATGAAGTTACCATCTGAGAAAGGTTTCCTGTGGAGGACGATGAGTTGAGCTACTTCATAACTGGATGTTGAGGCATTTCCTTGTATTTTGTTAGAATGGAATAAATACTGTAGCTGGGTTAGCAGGCTAGCTGTCATTTGCTAAACTTTCTCTTCCTGCTCAGCACCAGTGTAGGAGTGAAGGACTGATGTTTGCTTTCATAATGTTGTCGTACATTTTACTCTTTCATCACTGAAACAGTTTCATTGCAGATCAAACAGACACACTCCTCCTTGGTTTCTATCAAGAAATATTCATTTTTCCAGAGTGTCTGAAATTTTTTCTCACTTGAGAGCTTCCATTTCTTCCATTTTTAGTCTCTTAAAGCAAATTTTGTCTTTGATAGACCTTTTTCCGAAACGTCATCATCGAACGTCACCGCCGGTCACCGCCCCTAGCAACGCGATACCGCAATTTTAAGAGGGGTATGCTATTGCCTTGACGACCATTACTTTCCCACCTTTCCCACCCAATTTTAACGATCAAAAGCAGATATGCCCAAAACCTGCGCTGTTTTTGGCTGTAGTTCTCACTCATGGAGCAACAAGAACATTTCCTTTTACAGGATTCTGACTGAAAAGGGCCAGAAAAGGACTTTATGGCTCACAGCATTGAGGCGGATTTACAATAATGGAACCACATGGAGCCCACAGTCAAAATGGTCCTATGTTTGCAGTCAGCATTTCGTCAATGGTATGTTGTGTTTCATGAAATTATTACCCCTTAACTGATTTTCTGAAATTATTAATAAGCTTAATGATGTCTATAATTATCTGAAATGTTGAGGGCTAGCTACTTAGTTTAGGCTAGTGCTAGCTGTGCTTCCCACAAAAAGTCAGGGGTCTTTCTACTCACACTGCTATTTTTAAACACTCCTAAACTCAGTACTGAACAAACAAGTCTCCCTTCTCTCCTCCCTTTCGTTCTGCTAACTACTATGCTGTAATCAGCAGCATTGTCCTCATTATTGTTAGCACCTCATACCCTTGGGCCTGGGGTGGGTAGAGCTCATTTACAGGTATCTGACTCTTAGTTTTGATAATGCACATCTAACTAATATACATACACTACTTCCACTTGAAATTAAAAGGTGTAATGGCTCACCCCGTTAGCTTAACATTAGCTTAGCATAGCGGAGCTGGTGTAGCCGTATCTTACAAGGCATTTATCATTCTGACATTGACCTGTATGCACAAAAACGTATAAATATAAGCATACCTCAAAGAAAACGTATGAGTCCAGGCTTTTATAAGTCTTCATCTTCTCCATTGTGTGGATGCCTGGGCTGTTGATAAGGTACTCGTAAATGGAGTGCCAATGAAGATCTGGACACGTAGTAGGGTCGTTTTTCCATTATCCCAGTGCAATTTGGTACGGACATGACTGCAAACCAACCAGTTCTATTTTTTCTTTATACCGTAGCTTGGCTTTTGGCTCAAGATTTCCGAAATAATCACCAGACGTTTTTCTCCGGGTCAAAACCACGTGGTTTCGGCGGTCAAATCGCGGTTGCCAAGGACTTTGTATTCCCCTCTTTTAATGGCGGAGTGCGTTGCTAAGGAAGGTGTGGTCACGTGTCCCAGATTCTGATGTCATTGCGAAAAGGTCTATTACTTGATTTGAGGAGATGCTGCTTTGTTCAAGACAGTAGCTCCACCTAGTGTTAAAACTGAGAAGTACAATACGGCTAAACACAAATATTATGTGGGGGCCATAATCCATTATATGTTTGGAATCTGATACGGGAAAATAAAAAATGTATGGTAGGACAGAGTTTGGAAACCCCTGCTCTAAAATAATGAAAAGCTGTAAACATTTTGTTCATGTGTCTCATTTTAAACTGAACTTCTCTGCTTTGTTGGAAACACAGAAGGAGGAAACAGGAAGGAGGTTTTACTGATCAGAGAGAGGATCTAATATCAGCAGCTCAGGATGGAGGGAACATCTCTGCTGTGGATCTGTAAGTTACCTCTGATTCTCCATTTCCTACTCAATGTGAAGCTTCAAACTAACCTTCATGTCCCTTTAGTTCTGCTCTCACTGATGAGCTGCAGAACAAACCAGGTGAAGCTGAACCTGAGTCCCAACAGATCTCAGTTTTTTAAAGGAGATTCTGTTTCTCTGAGGTGTGAGGATGAAGACAGATCTGCTGGATGGACTCTGAGGAGAAACACCACCAGAAGAACCAGAACTCAGTGTGGAGATGGATGGGGAAGACCATCTGGTTCCAGCTGTAACATCAGTGTGTTAGTTCCATGGGACAGTGGAGTTTACTGGTGTGAGTCCATGGAGGCAGCAGCCAGTCAGAGCATCAACCTCACTGTTTCTGGTAAGATGAGCTGTGCAGTCAGTGCTGATGAAGCTGTGTGTGAATGGATGACATGCTGTAGTTTGTCTCTGTGTTGAGGTGGATCAGTGATCCTGCAGAGTCCTGTCCTCCCTGTGATGGAGGGAGATCCCCTCACTCTGAGCTGTCAATCAAAGCAGGACTCCCGCCTCCCAGCTGCTTTCTATAAAGATGGCTCCCTCATCAGGACTGAGCCCGGAGGTCACATGACCATCCTCCATGTTTCCAGGTCTGATGAAGGCCTCTACAGGTGTAACATCAGCAGTCATGGAGAGTCTCCATCCAGCTGGATCTCTGTCACAGGTCAGGATTCTTTTTTTAAATACTTTTTTCAAGTTTTTAAGTTTACAAAGCATGCCACTACAGAGCAACAGTCAAACATAAAAAATAGAGGCAAGAAAAATAAAATAAAATGGAGCAGAAAAAAAGAAGAAGCTGCCAGACACAGTTGTAAATTTACATAAGCAGACTTACAGAAAAAACATAGTTGCAGTAATTAGAGTAAAGCGAGTACCGTGTGAAAAGTTGAGTCAGGCATCACACCTGACACTGGCCAAGAAGCGTCCAAGTTCTCTCCAGTCTGTTGTGTTTGCTGGGTTTGTGCTGACGCAGTCTTTCCATTTGAATAACTGATAACATCTCACTGAGCCAATGAGCAAAGGTTGGTGGAGTGGTAGACTTCCAGGCTAGAAGAATAGGTTAGTCACCACCATCCCAAGGTTCAGAGAGACCTGTGTGTCAGAAGATCAGAAGTTTCTGCAGAGCATCAAGAATGGCCAGGTCATGGTTCGGCTGAATGACACTGGAGGAAGCTTTAGACAACTGTTCAAATATAGCAGACCAAAAGCTGTGCAGTTTAGGACAGAACCAGAAAAGAAGTGCTAGTGAACCCTCAGCAGTATGACACTTATCACACACAGATGGAGAAGTATGATTTAGCTTTGTTTTAGAGTAAAGCAATCTGTGCCACACCTTGTACTGAATTAACCTGTGACGTGAGTTAATAGAGCAACAATGGACTGAGACAGTGCCTCCTCCCAAAGCTCTGCTGATATTTCAGAGTTCAAATCATTGGCCCAAGCTTCCCTCATAAAACCAGAGGAAACTGAATTGGTAAAAGAACCCACAAATTTTGATATGAATTGTTTGGAGTCTGGGGGGAGCAGGAGGGTCTCAAGGAAAGGATGGGTGGTGAAAGCAGAGTCAGGGTGTGGCCAGTTCTCCTTGACATAGTGTCTGATTTGGAGGTAGTGAAAAAAGTGAGAATTTGGAAGATTGAATTTGTTGCTTAGCAGAGCAAATGAAGCCAGTTGGCCGTTGATATACAGATGTGAGAATGTTCTGATACCTCACTCTCTTCAGACAGCAAACACCCCACCCAACTGGGCAGGTTGGAATGAATGATTTTGACATATGGGTGCATGTACGGAGACACTGGGAACCCGGCAAGCCACTCTTATCTGATTTAGGATTTACAAGGAGTTTTTCACGATGAAGTTTCATTGAATTAATTTAGCTACTGGATCAGTGTCAGAAGGCAAAAGGGCAGGAAGTGAGGACATTTCAACCACAGAAGCTTCCAGATGTAGCCACAAAGGGTTCTCCTCAGCTTTAACGCTTCCACACTTCCAGTAGGTCAGAGCTATGGAGGTGGCTGCCCAATAGTCGTGTTTAAAGACAGCTTGAGCTTTTCTATTGATTCTGTAAAATCCAACTTGAAGAGATGTCTGGGGTTTTTGTCAGTTTAAGTCCTAAATAGGTGAAACACTCCTTCACCACTCTGAGAGGCAATTTTGTCAGAAAATCATCAGTGAGTTGGTTTGTTAAGGGCATGAACTCACTCTTTCTCCAGTTTATGGTATAGCCAGAGATGTTCCCAAAGGACTTTATATATTCTAGTAGTGCAGGAATTGAGACCACCGGGTCGGTTAGACAGACAGGAGATCGTCTGCATACAGAGTCACACGGGTCTCTGTGCTGCCTGACCCAATGCCTTTAATGCATGGATGTCCTCTAATACTGATAGCCAGGGGCTGCAGCGCTATAATGAACAGCAGAGGGGACAATGGGTCCCCCTGGTGGACGCACAGTGAATGGACCAGATCTGTCCTCATTCTTTAGAATGGAAGATTTCGGGTTGCTGTATAATATTTTGACCCACTCTATGAAAGTGTTGCCGAATCCAAATTTGTTAAAGTGTCACAAATAAATAAAGCCACTCTATCATATCAAATGTCTTATGGGCATTTAAGGACAGCATAGCCGCTCTGTTGTTTTTACCATGATCTGCAGACATCATATTAAGGATTTTTGGGACATTGCAGAAGGAGTACCTGCCAGGAATAAATCCTGTTTGGTCCGGATGAATAATACTTGCTATGTTTTTACCGAGCCGTTTTGCTAGAACTTTAATTATTTTCAGATCATAATTTAGTCGGACAATAAGCCGGTAGCTACCAGGGTCTGTTTCATCCTTGTCCTTTTTTGGTAAAACACAAATATTTGCTTCATTGACAGAGGGTGGAAGCTGCCTATTTCCAAAAACATCTCAAATCATTCTCAGCAGAGAGGTTCAAGAACCCCATGAAAAGCTTTGTAGAACTCTGGTCCAAACCCATCCGGACCCGCCGCTTTGCCTGTAGGGAAGTCTGATAGCATCCTGTAGCTCAGAGTGAGAGAAGTCTGATAGCATCCTGTAGCTCAGTGAGCGAGAAGTCTGATAGCATCCTTCTTTTTTTTTTTTTTTTTCCTTTTTTCTTCTTTTTTTTTTGTTTGTCTGCAAGTCCGCTCAAAAAATGACACCAACCACTCATGGTGCCACTGCTTAAGCTTCATGTGCAATTTTTTTTCTTCTTTGTGACTGTGACCATCACCGGCCCTCATGGCAAATTAACCTATCATGTTTATTTCAAGCTGTTTTCTACATTATGCCATTGAGGGCTGTGCACACCCAAGTGAAACATAAAACAAACACAGGACAGACAGAAAGGTGAGGCATAGACAGTGTTCTAAGAGAAAAGGTGCATTTTATTTGTTTGTACTCTTTAATTCATACCTTAAAACCATTTACAAATCTAAAACCCTTCACAAACACCTAATACGACAAAGTCCCAACGGATCAATCATGAAGATGTCAGGAGGCCACAAGAAGGATAGATAGAGCAGAGTGAGATCCACAGACACTAACCCAGCAACCTCCACTGACTCAGCAACCGGAGGAACACACACTATTGAGTTTTGGTAGGTGCCGGTGTGGTGGGTCTGACATGCATGAAAACCTCCACCAAAAGGAGGGAGCTGTCCCCTCCAGCCCAAGGAGGTCCACCCAGCCCCCCGCAGGAGCCACCAAGCGGAGACCCAGCCCAGGAGCCCGGAGCGACCCCCCCCGACACAGCCAGAGCCCCAAGGCCCGGGCAGCAGAACGGGCCATAGCGGACCCCCACGGCGCCCCACCGGCCCACAGCCCCACTTCCCCCACGACCACCCGCCCTCCCCCCGTCCCCCCCACAACCCTCCCCCCCGCCCCCCAGACCCCAAACCCCCGCCCCCTCCACCGTCCCACCCCCCGCCACCCACCCACGCCACCCCCCTCCCCCACCATGCCGCCCACCCACAACCCACCCCCAACACCCCCCCGCCCCCCACCAAGCCACCCCCCACCCCTCGCCCAGCCACCCCACCCCACCCCATCCAACCACACCACCCACACCACCCACGCCACCCCTCCCACACCCAAATCCGGGAGGCCACCCGCTCACCGGAAAACAGCACCAAGGGACCGGGCAACGGCACCGAAAGGGCAGACGAGCCCAGCCCACCTCCGGCCGCCCAGAGAGACGTGACCCTGAGGGAGGGAGGGAGGGAGGGGAGGAGGGAGGGAGAGGAAGGAGCACCAGGGGAGGCGCAACAACCCAGGCCCTCGGGCCCGGCAGGGAGAAGCCCCGGAGATCACGCCAGTAAAACTATTGTGAGTTGCCCTGTTACTGAGTTCACCAGTTCCCCAACTGGTGAATACTCGCCCTGCACCGTGAATGTGACCCACCCAAGTGTATATACAAGTATGTGTGGTGTCTTAGGATTGGGGGGTCGGTGAGGCAGAGCACAGGGTAACGAAACCCCCACTCAGCCTCACCGCAAGCCCAAAATGTGAATGTGTATGTGGTGCGTTAAAATTGGGGGAAGAAGTGTCAGGGTGGGGGCATAGACGGGGGGCCACAGCACAACACTGCACTGGGGCCCATCCCGTCTAATGACGTCCCACCCCATAACCACCCACCCCCCAGGTAGTGTGGTGCATTAAAATTGGAGGGGAATTGTGGAGTAGGAATATGACCTCTCCACCCCCCCCCGAGGGATATGTTGTGTGCCCTATGTGTATATTTACAAGTTGTATTGTGCGAAGTTTGTGAAGTGATTTAAGAGGAGCGATCAACGGGGCCCCACCCAGCCAGGCGGAGGGAGGTGCGCGCGCGCCCAGTGCCCCCCCATACACCCCCCCACCCCAACCCCCCACCCCACCCCCCAGCCCCGGCGCCCCAGCGGGCAGATGGCGCAGGCCAGGCCAGAACGCCCCCGCGCACCGCACCCGGTCCCCCTCCCCCTACCCTCCTCCCCCCCCGCCCCCAAGCCCCCCCACCCCATCCCGCACCCGCCCTCCCATCCCACACCCATCCCCCGCCCCACCCCCCAGGGGGAGGGCGGAAGGCAGGAGAAGGAGGGGGAGGAGGAGACGACAAGAAAGGAGAGGACAGGCAGCAGAGCGGGAAGACGAGGGGGAGGGAGGAGGGAGGGGGCGAGGGAGAGGGGACAAGGAGGCGGAGGAAGACGGGAGGAGGGAGGCGAGGGGGGAAAAAGGCAAGGAGGAGGAGGGGGAGAGGAGAGGGTACCACGGGGCACCCAGAGACCCACCAGGCCGGAACCGCAACCCCTAGCCGAAGAGCAACAGGCCATGCCGGAACAGCGCCGCCCCGAGCCCCCGGGCAACACCCCCGCACAGCACCCGCCGCGGGCACCGGGAGACAGCCGAGACGCATTGCGACCCAGCAGAGACCCGGGGGGCAGCGCCCGATCCAGACGGCCGCCAGGCCACCACAAGCGCCAAGGGAACCACGGGAGGCCAACGACACCACACAAAGCGGCCACCCCCATGAAGAGAACACGACAGGCGACCCAGCCCGACCGGGCGCCAGACCCAGACGACCGCCGGGCCGCCATCCACGACACTTTTAGTCGCAGATGGCGACCCGGCGGGCGCCCAAACCAGGCACCCGACCGAGCCGAACCGCCCACCACGCCCCCCCACAGAAGCAGCCACCCCGCAGGACGCCACCAGCCCCCCACGACCCCCAGCCCCCGAGGCGACCCGGCGCCCGCCCAAACCGAGCGCCGCCCGGGGAACAAGGCCAACCACATCGAGCCACAGGGGACAGCACCTGGAAGATTAGCCAAGCATGCAGTAACACCAAGTTAGCCATTCATGCATATAGACAGAGGATCCTGGGGAGTTGTTGACTGTAAGTTGTCGTCGATACGGCCCGCTCGATCCTGCTGACAGCGACTGGGTTCCTAACTGAAGACAATCATTAGTTACACAATGCCAACATACATAAGCAGCAACATATATTGGGGTGATGTGGTGGTTTTCGCTAACAGGCAGAGTCAGGTTACCAGGTTTAAGTTAAGGTAGTTAACATACGGTGACCATGTTTGTATAAAATTTAACAACTGATTTTTATTTGAAGCAGAGATTTTCTCCATTGAAATGTGATTTATTAGGAGGTTCAACCAGAGATTAATGTTCAGAGATTGCTTATTTTTCCAGTTAACAAGGATTGTTTTTTTGGCAATGGCGAGGGCTACAAGTAAAGATTGAGATTGTTTGCGTGGTAGGTCCGTTGTTGTTAAGTCGCCAAGTAAACACAGACTTGGAGATAGAGGAATCCTGCAGTTTAAGATAGCAGAAAGACGTTGGTCCAGAAATTTTTTACGGGGGTGCACAGCCATAGAGCATGAAAATAAGTATCAGCAGTGTTCTGGGAGCACTGGAGACAGATGTCGGAGTCGGAGAATCCCATTTTGTTCATCATATATTGAGTAATATGTGTTCTATGGAGGATTTTGTATTGGATGAGTTGTAAGTTTGTGTGTTTTGTCATTTTAAATGCATTATCGCAAATTTGAGTCCAGAAGTCTGGTTCCGGAGATATAGATAGGTCTGACTCCCATTTAGAAATAGGTAAATGTATTGTATCAGTGCTTAAGAGTAACTTATATATTTTAGAGAGGGTTTTAGTTGTTGTCGGAGAGAGCTTTATGATTGCTTCAGCTAATGCCGGCGGCCGGAGCGTGCTTTGAAGTGTTGGGATTCGTTTCTTAATAATATTTTTAACTTGAAGATAATGTAAAAAATTCCCGTTTTTTATTTTGTATTTTTGAAGCAAGTTTGTATATGACATGAACGTATTATCTGAGAAGAGGTGGTGGAGATGTGTGATTCCATTCTGCTCCCAAACAGCTAAATGGAGCGGCTGATTGTTAACTTGAAAATCAGGGTTGTACCAAATGGGAGAAAACTTACAGGGCTCCAATTTAGAGTTTGCAATTTCTAATGCCTTCCACCAAGCGGTCAAGGTGGAGGAAATCATTGGGTTTTTAAAACAGTTATGTCGTTTGATGGATGTTGTAATAAAGAGTATGTCTGAAAGTCTGATGCTATTGCAATCCTTCTGTTCTAATTCTAACCAGCAGTTGGCATCTATGGTAGGTTGTGTCCATGGAATAAGATATTGTAGCTGGTTAGCTAAATAATAATGCATAAAATTTGGTGCTTCTAGACCTCCTTCGGCTTTACTTTTCTGAAGAGTAGATAGACTGATTTTTGCTTTTTTATTATTCCAGTAAAATTTTGTGATAGCCGAGTCCAGCGACTGGAACCAGTTGGACGTTGGTTTGAATGGAATCATTGCAAAGAAGTAATTTATTTTTGGTAGGATTTTCATTTTGATAGTAGCTATTCGTCCCATAAGAGATATAGGGAGATTGTTCCAGCGCTGTAGGTCATTGGTGATGTTATCCAGTAATGGGGAAAAATTTAAGTGAGTTAATTCAGATAATTTAGGTGAAATTTTTATGCCTAAGTATTTTAAGTTGCCTGTAGGGAAAGAGTAGTGAGGGTCCTGGTCTGCAGGACTCCATGAATTTTCTGTGATCGGAAGTAATGTTGATTTTGTCCAATTTATGGAATAATCTGATAACTCTGAAAATGTAGTTATTAAATTAAATACTTCCCTTAATGAAATAGCCGGTTCTTCTAAATAAAGTAATATATCATCTGCGTATAAATTAATTTTGTGTTCTGTTGCCCCAGAGCGGATTCCTTGGATCCTGACATCCTGGCGCACAGCTGTTGCCAACGGCTCAATGAATATCGCAAATAACAAAGGAGAGAGTGGACAGCCCTGTCTGGTGCCTCTCTGTAAGGTGAAAGTCTTTGAGGCGATTCCATTAGTGGTGACAGTAGCTTTGGGAGAATCATATAGTGCTGATACCCAGTGAATAAATGACTCTCCAAAGCCAAGCTTATTTAAAACAGCAAAGAGGAAGGACCAGTTAACTTTGTCAAAGGCTTTTTCTGCATCCAACGATATGACAACTGCCTTTTTGTCCTGCCGCTGTGACATGTTAATCAAATTTAAGAGCCTTCTTACGTTGTTGGTAGAGTGTCGACCTTTAATAAAGCCGGTTTGATCATTATGAATAATTGTTGAAATTACTGTCTCTAGTCTAGATGCCAAGGCCTTTGCAATAATTTTAATGTCGGTGTTAATTAGTGATATCGGGCGATAACTTGACGGAAGGGTAGGGTCTTTATCTGGTTTTAATAAAAGTTTAATTGCTGCTGTGTTCATGTGAGGCTGTATGTGACCACTGGTTTTAATTTCTGTTACTAATCTAAAAAACTGTGGAGCCAGCGTTGACCAGAAGTGCTTCAGAAATTCGGCCGGAAAACCGTCTGGACCTGGTGCCTTACCATTAGGCATACTGTCTAGAGCACTGGACAGCTCATTTATGGACAGTGGAGCATCTAGGATATTTTTATGTTCAGTAGATAACTGAGGCATATTTAATCTACTGAGAAATGCCTCAATATGCTCAGGGTTGGGTTTGTTATTTTCTGAATACAGATTCCTATAATAATTGTAGAAAATATGATTAATTTCTTCTGGTGATTGCGTATACTCACCAGTTGTCCCTTTTATCGCTGTTATGAGAGATTTTTCCCGATTGCGTTGGAGTTGGTTTGCAAGAAATTTACCTGATTTGTTATTATGCTCAAAGTTGTTGTATCTCAGTTGTTGTATTATGAACTCGGTCCTTTTGGATAACATCTCATCTAGCTGTATTTTTGTATTTTGTAATTCAGTCCATATCTGATTATTTGGGTTTGTTGTATATTCATCAGTTAGTTGTTTAATTTTATCTTCTAGATCTTTTTCTAATTTTTGATCTTGTTTCTTTTTATACGATGAATATGATATAATTTTACCTCTAAGTACTGCTTTCCCTGCTTCCCAGAGTAAAGATGGAGATGAGTTTGGGGAGTCATTCATTTCCAAATAGTCTGCCCACTCTCTCCTTATGATCTTATCGAACTCTTCATCTTTTAACAGTGAGATGTTAAAACGCCATGTAGGAGGTGGTTTAAAGGTGAGGTCAGTTTGTAAGGAGAGGGAGACTGGTGCATGGTCGCTGATAATAATGGGGTGTATTCTTGTAGAAGCTTTCTCGGTAATAGAATTATTTGTAAGAAAAAATCAATTCTTGAAAATGATCGATGCACCGAGGAATGGAAGGTGAATTCCTTCTTTGTTGGATTTTTTAGTCTCCAGCTGTCGCCAAGGCCAAAATCATCCATATATTCCTCTATTACTTTAGCAGATTGAGATTGCCTTGTACGTGTTGTGTTATTGGAGCGATCTACTGATGGATTTAGGACTGTGTTGAAGTCTCCTCCAATGATAACAGTTGAATTTGCTGTTAAATCAGATAGTTGAGAGAAAAATGAATGAAAAAAGGCCGGATCATCATTATTAGGGGCGTACAAATTCCCAATAGTATATTCTTTATTGAATATAGTTGCCTGGATAATAATGTATCTGCCTTCTGAGTCAACTATTATGTCATTTAAAGTAAAAAGTAGTCTCTTATGAATAAGTATAGAGACTCCTCTTTGTCTGCTGTTATAAGAGGCAGAATAAACCTGATTGAAATTTAAGCCAGTAAGTAATTTTTCTTCAGATTTTTGTAGGTGGGTTTCTTGTAGGAGACAAATGTCTGCTTTTAATTTTGAAAAATGGTCTAAGATTTTTATTCTTTTTGCCTGTGAGCGAGTGCCACACACATTCCAGGAGACCAGAGTTAGTTTATGCATATAGACCGTTTAAGTTCAGCCTTGGATGTATAGCTATGTGAGCAGCTTACTAATATTGGCATGTTATGAAATAAACTCAGTCTGCTGATAACGTTGGATGGGTGTACAGCAGGGTTTAAATCTATGATGGGTGTGGATAACAAGACTGTAAAACATGTTAAACGTGAGCACAAAAAAACAAAGAACACTGGTGCCTCGACATATATAACACACAAAAGATTTACATAGGGAGTTTGTGTGGGGGGAGAGGGGAGGTGTGAGTTTAGGTGGTTAGGGGAAGTAGAGGGAGGGGAGGTAGACAAAAAGGTGAACAGAAGGGGGTCAAACATAAAACAGTGAGCCATTATTATAAGTAGCCATAGAGGGATTAAATACATATACATATATACATACCTTCATATGTATACACACAATATATACATTATTTTATTGTAAATAAACAAAGCTCTTTCGTTTCACCATGCTGATCAGAACAGCCAGGGAGTGGTATTGGGGTCCCGGTACAGTTGGCCGTCGATATAAAGTTTATCTACAACCAAAGTAGACCGTTTCCCCTTCTGTCTGTTCTGCTTCAGTATGGGAAACAATACCTTCCGCCGCTCGTTTATCTCTCTCGGGAATTGATCGTTCATTCCGAAAGAGGTCCCTTTAAGCTCCCGTCCTTTACTTTTAACTAATTCTTTCTGTTTAAAATGTTCGAATTTAGCGATAATAGGACGGGATTTATTGGCTCTACGGGCTCCGAGCCTGTGAACGCGGTGAAAGGAAATATTATTCACCGTTTCCTGGGGAATTTTTAAAGCCGTTGTCATAAATTTCCTAATTTCTGTCTCCGGATTATCTGTGGTGCTTTCAGAGATTCCTGAAAATATTAAATTGTCCCACATACTACGGGACTGGACATCCAGTACAGTTTCTTTAAGCGCTTTATTCTCCCTTTTAATCGTTTCCAGCTCGGTTGTAACTGCGGAAAAGTTAGAACGTAGTTCCGTGTTGTCCAGTTGGAGCTCACTTACCTGTTGATAGGCGTTCTCCAAACTTACCTTCAGGTCTCGAATTTCGTCGCGGAGGACGCTGAGAACATCTAACTTTTTATTTATTGACTCCAGGACATCAACCGGGACGTCCGTTGTAGCTAGGTCGTCCGTATCAGTCGAGGAGTCGTTTTTCCTCTTCTTAGACGGATTGTCGCGGTTCGGGTCTTCCATGACGCAGTTGTAAAAATATCCGTCGATAAATCGCTCGAGGTCCTCCACGGTGGGTGGTGCTCCAAATCCGCAGTTCGAGGAAGGAAATATCAATAATTAAATGCAAGTAATGCGGTGATTAAATTTAATTTTCTTTCGAGAAAGAGCTAAGACGAGTGAATTCTATTTCAGCAGCAGGGCGCCGCCATGTTGTATTCCGAAATCTCACTGGCAATCTCACGAGAGTCACAGCATAGCCTCCATCCCCAAGGGGCACTACCCTACCCTAAATTTTATATCTTTATGTTTGAAGCCTGAAATGTGGCGAAAGGTTGAAAAGTTCAAAGGGGTCGAATACTTTCACAAGGCCCTGTAACTCGCTGTTCAGCACGTGATGAAACCACTTTATATTGAGGACTGCCCTCAACATATGGGTGTAACAACCATTAAGGGATTTCTCTAAGGCCAATGTCATTGTCCAAGCCTCACATCCATAGAGTAGGACTGATTTCATGGTTGCCCGAAAGAGGTGGACTTTGGTATCCCACGACATCTTAGACTTCCAGATGCTCCTCATCTTGTTGAGCACCTGCCAAGCGAGTGCCTTTCTGATTTTCAGGTATTTTTCTGTGGATTCGACCCATGATCCTAGATACTTAAAGTCCTCCACACTTCTAAGTTCTGCCCCGGAGGTTGTTCTGAGATGAAGGTGGTCTTTGATTTTGTATGTGAGCAGCGCAAGAGGAGTTGCGACCCTTGTGTTTCTGTGCCACATGCACACAGCACTGAAAGGTTTCAAACATGGAAGACGTGAACAGGTTACCGAATGCTAATGTGACTGGTTCAGTCACAGTCCAACGTAGAAAAGATGTCAATAAGATGAATGTTTATGATGAAGTGTCAAAAACCTGAATATTAATGAACAAAAATGTAAAAAAAAAACTCAATATTAATGAACAAAGGTATTAAAAACCTGGATCTTAACAGACAAAAGTGTGAAAAACATGTATATTAAGAAACAAAAGTATCAAAAACAGGTTACCAATGAACAAAAGTGTGAAAAACCTGAATATTAATACACAAAAGTGTCAAAAAAAAACTCAATAGTAATGGACAAAAGTGTGAAAAACCTGGATCTTAACAAAAATGTGGAAAAACCTAATTACTGATGAGCAAAGGTGTCAAAAATCCTATGTATTAAGTAATAGAAATGTCAAAAACCTAGATGTCAATGAACACAAGTTTTCCTGACACCTGTTGACTCATCCATACATGAAGCTGTTGACTAAATCTAGCAGCTCTGAGGTCAGTGTTTCCATCCTGTACAGCAGCAGAGGTGTTAAAAAGATAAAAACCGTCAAAGTGTGAACTGTACTTGTTGTTGGTAACACTTGTGTCTGCGGTTCTAACCTGGTTTTCCATTCCAGCCTCTATGAAGGGGATCATTGTGTGTCTTGGTTCTGTTCTGGTATCAGCTGTAGAACCTGCAGTGATCTGGATCTATCTGACTTTACAGAGAGCGATCCAGCTGCAGTCTACTCGGCAGTGAAAGGAAGAGAAGACGTCACTTATGGACAGATGGTCTTCAAAGACGGTGGAGGCCGATCAAAGATCAGAGGTACAGCTGCTCTTCTTTGTCTCCATGGTGGTTCAGCTGCAGAACAAGAGTCCAACAGTTGTAGAGACGACCGACAGAGGACACTGGAAGCTTTATTCACAGCTCAGAAAAACAGCTGCAGCTGAACGTCACATTATCGGCTAAACTTGCTTGGAACTGCGACCGAGTAGGTACTAAAATAGTACCTGGTACCAGGTACTACATCCTGATAAAAAACCTCACAAACCAAGTAGAGTAGAGCTGAGTATGCTCCTCCTGGTGTACAGCTAGGCCGGTCAGAGTGTTGGTGGAGAATCCCTGATGATGAGAGAAATCCAGAGGCAGGCAGAGGTCAGGCTGGTCAGGGAAATGGAACCATCTGGTGGGTGGTCTTGAGGCTGGTCAGGCAGGCTGGACCAAGGGTTGTAGTTCCCCAAAGGCTGGGTTGTGGTCCACAACAGCCGAGGTGGGACCCCTCTGGAGGCCGGACTGGGAACCGGTGAAGGTCAGGATGTAGGGCAGATACAGGGGGACCCCAGCTGAGCTCAGTGGTGGGAGCACTGAGGTCAGAGAGAAAGAGCGGTGCCAGGCAGGGGCAGAACAATCCGGATGTTTTTGTGGAAATGTGTGAAAAACCTGGATACTGATGTCCAGAAGTATCAAAAGGAATCTGTGGGGGTTTTCATACCCTGACAGTTGTCTGGCAGGCAGAACTTCACTCTACTGATTTATTCACAGATGTTAATGTTCAGTTTTACTGTTTTTGTGGTTTTGTTCAATAGAAAAACTAGATATCAACACCTTTGCATAAAAACGTGATTCTGAGACAATATGAAAGAGCAGAAGGACCGATTCTCAAACTGGTCTGAACACAGAAAGAGTTAAAACTCATCTCTGTTAAACTCATCTGCCAAAGCAGACCATACTATGACAAGGAAACAGGTCAGTTTCACACCACAGCTCACTGGAACCAACAGAAGGAAGCTGCTGCTGTGGTGTTTACCTCCTGAGTTGAATTATTCTGAGAATTCAGCAGCTTTGTGGTCGTCTTCTTTACTGTTTCACGCGAATAATGTCCAGTTATATTTGGGTTGTTAGTCATTAACAGCAGCAGAAGAAGGGGAACAACATTTATAAAGCTCCTAATGAGTCTGATTATAAAGCTACATGGAAAATAATTAGTTTAACACTGTAAAGTAACCGTGCTGGTGTCAGTGAACTGATTTATTTTCTGTGTTTTGTTGTGCAGCCAGCGATCTAGCTGCAGTTTACTCAGCAGTGAAAACAGAAGAAACCAGCTATGGACAAATAGTCATCAGACCAAACAGGAGCAGAGGTACAGCTGATCTTTATTCTCAACTTTGGAAAGAGAGAAGAGAAATGTTTCCTGAAATGTTGAACTGTTCCTTTAAAATCATCAGGGAGAGAAACCACAGGGATGTCCACGAGTACTCAGACCCTTTAGTGACCTTCAAGAATCAATGCCACACTTCAAAAATATTCTGTCACAGCTTCATCATTTTAAATAATACTTGTAAAAGTACAGGAGTATTATCTGCAGTATCTGATTATTAATCCTGATGCATCAAATGTTCAGCAGTGTTTTACTATCTGAGCTGTTTTAACTGATCAGCCACAACATTAAAACCAGCTGTAGAACATCACGTTGCTTCTCTGCTCACTCCACAGGTCTGAGTTTATTCAGGCTCAGTTCCTAAAAAAAAAAAGCATCTGAAATTAGTGGGGACACTAGAAGTCATCGTCAACCATTATAGACTCAAATGATTCAAAATTTGTCCAAAATGATTCAAAATAGGTCCAATTGGGTCCAAAAGTTCACAAAATAACTCAAAATGTTTCCAGAATTACTCAAAATGTGTCTAAAATGATGCAAAATTTGTTCAAATGGTACAAAAAGTTCCCAAAATAGCACAAATTGTGCACCCAACTTACTCAAAATTTGACCAGAATGATGCAGAATTTGTCCAAATAGGTTGAAAAGTTCCCAAAATAACTCAAAATGTTTCCAAAAATACTCAGAATTGTCCAAATGATGCAAAATTTTGTCCAAATGGCTCAATACATTCCCAAAATCACTCAAAAACTGACTAAAATTACTTAGAATTTGTCCAGAATGATGCAGAATTTGTCCAAATATAAAATTAAATAACATAAAATATTCTTAAAAATACTCAAAATTGTCTCAATGAATTCAAAAGTTTCCGAAAACGTTCCCAGAATGACTCAGAATTTGTCCAAAATGATGTAAAAGGCCCACCCCCCAACATGGTAATTTTGCTGCATATTAACATGATTGTGTTGTTTTTGTGCAGAGCTGCTTGTTCTCATTCTGTTTTCTCTGTTTGTGTTCAGAGTTTCCACTGGAGCCTCAGGTCATCTACTCATCACTGAAGTAGTCCACCAGTCCAACCAGTGAGCTGCTGGCCTCTAACTGGTCCACACAGCCAGTCACAACACAGTACATTCACTTTTTATGGAGATTTTTAAATGTTCTCACTCAATTAGATTCATACAAAAGAGTGAAGAAGCTGCAGAAACTAAAAGACTAAAACCAGAACATCTTAAATGTCTCCTGTTGAACAGAATGTAATGGTAACTAGTCGTTCTGTGTTCTGTTATTAATATCTTATTTATGCAGCAGCGATCAGGTTTCTCTGCAGGATCAATAGTTTGCTTGCTGTTCTTCTCATGTGGTTCTGTGGGTTTCAGAGATGTTGGATGGAACATTTGACTGTTCTGGTTGGTTGTGGCTAACCGATGTGTGTGACTGTTCAGTGCAGATAGCAAAGAACAAACCTACAGAAACCACAACCACGCAGACTATAAACAGCATCACTCTGCTACTGAAAACTCTGTACAAAAGTGTCCCTCCCTTTTTTTTTTTTTACAGAAGGTGTGCCCAGAGGAAAAGAAAATTCAAAAAGAGATCTCAAAAATGTTTCATTTACTTCTCCTAGACAACTTTGAGATCTGTGTGACACCAAACTGAGACTAAGGCTTATTTCTCCTGTGTCTCATTTTTTCTCCTGAGCAATAAGATGCACTAAATCTCAGTTTAGTCTCCTTTAAAGTTTCAGAAGAGATCTCAACAAGCTCTCATATAATTCTCAGAGTTTCTCAACTTTTGTGTCTCTTTGTGATCTCAGGCAGAGAAATCAGAGAGCTCTCTCTAAGAACTCAGTCTGTTCTCATCCCAGCTTCAGTTCATGCATCTCATACTAAGCTCAGAGAGAACAAATGAAGAGATCTCCACAAGCGCTCACTGAATTCTCAGACTCAGGTCAACGTTTTGGTTGTTTTTAATCATCTAGCATGTTGACTTTATTGTAATCCACATGATATTTTTTTAAATTAATTAATAAAGATTCAGATTACTTTATTCATCCCAAAAGGGAAATTCATTTGTCTGTCAGCTCATCTGCTATTTGCTATAGAATTATAAAGCCTGATCGCTGTGGGTACAAAGATCTTCTATATCTTTCCGTCCTGCAGTCCAGAGAGGGGCCCATCACGGTATTATGAGTGAATGATCCGTGTTGTTTAGAATGATAAATCCAGTCAAGTGGGAGGAGAGGGTGACATGATTGAAGTCACCATATATTATTATAAGTGCCTCAAGATGTTTAGGCTGTATCCTGGCAACTTCTTATTTGTTGCAGCATTTATAAGGTGTGTGTGTGCAGAGTAATATATGCATAGGGTGACATAGCTCAGTGGGTAGAGTGGCTGTCTCACACCCAGAAGGCCGGGGTTTGATTCCGAATCTGTCATGCTCATGTGGAGGTGTGAGTGAGTCTCACATATTGTTCTGTAGAAGCTCCACTATTGTTCATTTTCTTTTCCAGAGGAGAAATAAAGGAGCCATTAAACACACTGTATTGAGATTAGCAAGGTATCTCCCACAAGTCTCAAGTATGACTCCCTCTAATTATCCTGTCTCACCTATTTCTCCTAGTGAATTTTAGGAGAAACATATGAGAAACCTTTAGACAAAATAGAAACTAAAATGAGGCTGACATGAGAATCTCAAATTTGTCTACTGAGTTGTAGAAGAGCAAGCTTTGAGCAGTAAAATTTTCCTCTGGGGTTTGCTAAGGTTTATTTATTAGGCAGTAAATTAGGACCCAGGACCCCGTCCATAGTTCTACCACCACATTAACAGCAGGGGTGAAAGTAAGATAAGATTCTTGCAGGAACTGTGCAACTCAAAAAAAATATTTAGTTTGTGTGCAGAATGTGCGAGCATCGTACAAGACAGATGTTGATAAATTCTGCTCTTTTCTGACTCCTGTCCACATCCCTGAGTGCAAAATGTAAGATGTTAGACACATAATTTAATATATGGCAAAACATTTATTTTCTTTAGGGGAAGTCGGGGAGATAACATTAGAACAATAATAACATTATTTGTAGTGCAGTAGCATTACTCTGTGACACCAGCAGGTGATAGTGCTAACCAGTGTTTTCCCTGGCCTTCATCTGTTATTTGCACACAAAATAACAGATTGTTGCATTTACGGCACTGTGCCTCATAAATGATAACAAGGGAAATGGAATTACAGAGATTTCCACATTTTCCACAGAGGGCTGTAGTAGTCGTCTTCCTTTTCTTTATAGTGCCAAGCTATGCCTGTAGTTGAGATGGCTGCTTTCCTTCCCTTGGCCAGCCATGTCTTCACATAAGGCATCGGACCCCAATGTCAGAGTTATTAGCCTGCTAAAATTAGACTTCTGGCCTATTTAACACATTTATACAAAAAAGTAGAAAAATAGTTTTATGTAAAATTTTAACAGCAGTGTTTGTTAGTGGCTTTTTTGGCCTTAATTGTATGAAAGGGAGAAAAAGATCAAATCTGATGGTACACAAAAACTAACAATGCATCAAAGTCAGTTTTGTTACAAATCTTTGTTATATCCAACACTGTGATAACAGGTAAAAAATCTCCAGGCTCCAATAATTTTTTATATTGAAAATCAGTCATTTTGTGTGTTTTTCCCAAAATCAGTGACACCACTTATAAAATTGGCATTTAAAATATTGAAATAAAAAAATACAATTAATGTTTAGTTTGATCAGAACTGCAGTAAATTAACACATTTACACAAAATAGAGAAAAAAATATTTATCTTATATATTTTTACAGCAGTTTTTGTTGGTGGCTGTTTCTGGCCCTAAAGAAAGGATGGGAACTGGAACAGTACTCAAGGGTTAATTCAGTGTTACAAAAATATGTAGGCTATCTCATGCTGCAGCAGTTACCTGAGAGCTGCACAGCTGGCTTACAGCCGAGGCCCACAGTAAATGTAGGCTACACAAAATAAAATCTTACAGCCTACTTTTGTGTTCTCGTCTAGTAACATTGTCAGCCATTTTTGACAGAATAATAGATTTCATGGTCCCTCTCTGGTCTACTGCATAGCCTACCTGCTCCATGTGCTTCCTCTGCACTTTCCGCTCTCTTTTCCTCAACCTGCCTGTCATCCCTCTTCCTCTTGAAAATATTGTCAGTTTTTCTTTGTATTTTTGACCTGTCCTGGTTGTCTCGAGAGGCGGGGACGGGGGGGAAGAGGTACTTACATCACCTAGGCAACCAGCCATCCAATGAAAAGAACGCACTGAGTTTACCTCACTTCCACGTGTGCTTGTTTGCGGAAGGAGTGATGCTGCTCGCATGACAGAGAGACGGAGAGTATTTCACGACGCATGAAACTTCACAATTTATTACTTGTGGATTTATGTTTTGTTTATTTTGCAAAAATGACTACCCTGTTGTCTGCAAAAAACACACAACAGTGGACATTGGATTAACGTTACACTACAGCGAGTGACTGCCTACTACAAGCTGCAACCTATCACGGTAAGCGAGTACTGTATCGTACATATGATAGCCTAGTGCTCGTCAGGCGCATTAACCTTGTTCAACACGTCACAGAAGATGTAGTCTGGAGATGAGTTTTATGTATTCATCAATTTTACACTTATTTCGGTAAAATGTTGCTTGCAAAAAAGAAAGGGCTCGCATTGTATAAATGAGTGAAAGTTGCTTTTCAGAGGCGTTCTGGTAGAAGAGGCCAGTATATTTCTTACCGGCACGGCGTTCTGGTGCATTCCGGCTTACTTTCACCTATGATTAACAGAGTGTTAATACATGAGCTACATGGGATGAAGAAAACCTCTGCAGGAAGAGACTCGTACAGGAAGTCCTTTCAGACAGACCTGCTTTATGACCTGCAGCAAATCTGGTCTCTGATGAATTCTCTGTAAGTGGATGTTTGAAAGAAGCAACGTTAAACTTTCCTGCTGTGGTTTCTGCTCAGTAAAGATGGAGGCTGCTGCTCTCTGTCTTCATTCATCTCTGATTATTTACAGTTTTTAGAAGATGATTCAACCTGACAGAGAAAATCAGATCAGAAAGAAGATAATAGACAGGAAGACGAACAAATCAGAAAGTTTACATCCACATTTGAAACTCAAAGCATTTAATGAGGTTCCAGAGTTTGTTGTTTGTGTTCAAAACTCAGAGCTGAACTACAGGAAGAGGAACTAAACTTTCATAATAAACCTAAACTCTCTTTATCTTTAGCATGGTGTGTCCAGAGGAACATGATCTGTGTTCAGACAGACTGTCTCTAAAGTCTCTGGTTGTAGAAACAGATTCTACAGAGCAGCAGGAAGTTCTGGTAAACTACAGTCTGGATGTTTTCTACACTAATCAGATCTATGGAGAAACACAACAACCAGTCACACATGGTCAGTTCAACCATCAGCAGAGAAGTGGAGTCAGACGTTTCTGCTGTTTCTTCTTCTATTATTAGTGGTTTTCTAGAATCTCTGTGGACTGATCCTGTAGAGAAACTCCTGATCTGTTTGTTGTGAACCAGTTCAACAGGTTGTAGTCAGACATGAAGCAGCAGGATCAGAATCTGGAGAAACAACCTTTATTATCACTTCTGCAGAGAAGAAACCAGCTTTAAAACTCTACATAGAAATTAGAATGAACCACAGATCACTGATTGGATTCAACTTTATTGGTATTGTAAAAGAACAAAGACAAACAGCTTAGAATCAATGCCAGAGTGCAAAAAGCAGCAGTAAAGTTCCTTATTTACTGTAAAGTTCCTTATTTCCACTGTGTTGCAGGATAAACAGCCAATCATTTCTGTGAAGTAAATAAGTACATTAACTCTATTCAACCTTCAGTAACAAACAATGTTATTTTACTACATTTATCTGCAGATTAACAACTAAACATGATATAGGAGGAAGATGAAATTCACAGAACACTTATCAGTATAAAAAGTATCAATAATATCTAAAATATATAATATCATTCAATATTCAATTCAATTCAATTTTATCTATTGTAGCAATATTGCCTTATTAAACGTTAATTTAATAAGTCTGCACTCGTTGATATTTTATTACCGTAATCGGGGCACCACCCGGAGTTGAATCTACCGGGAAATTATTAATCAATCTTAATAAAAATATTATTAATGGATTGAAAAATTTGATTAGTTAGTCAGTCTAATATCTGAATGTCGAGAATCCTCGAAAAACATTGACCCCAGTCAACACACATGAACGTAAAAGAGACTGTAATTTTGGTCTAAATGAAAGATATTTATTAACCAATATAATGATAAACACAGGAATTAATACAGTGACAAATATGGAATGAATAAATGCTGTGGGTGTATGTGTGTGGTGTAGGTGCGGGTGTGTGTGTGTGTGTGTGTGTGTGTGTAGATTATTTATGTTTGCATTTCTAATCTGAGATTATGGCACTGAGTAATCAGACCGTGAAAAACAAATATCGAGGAGTTTAACAATTTAGAATATGAACGACGGTGAGTGATCAAACGGAGTGATTAATATTAAATCAAGCTATTATTTTTGACATCAACCATTAGTTTAGATCACACGTCAGCTGGTCTTACTTTGCGTTGGAGAAGAGGGATCACACGAAGCTCAGAGACTGGGACGGGTTGCTGTGGCAACGGCCCTCGTTGAGTTCGAGAGTCGGCTCGGGAGCTGCGCTGTTTGGCTGCTATGGCAACGCTTCGTCGTCCTGTCTACTTCGAACCTCGCGTGTCCTAGGGGTCTGGCTTGACCCGGTTCGTCTGGTGGTCAGCTGGCGGTGGCGAGGGCTGAAACAGCCGGCGTCCTTCTGGGTTGATTTTGTCAAAAATAATTATTTGGAGGCTGAAGGCTCACGTTCTATTTCTGCCGGTCAGGTATAGGTGAGGGCCGAACAGACTGGAACTCTTCAGCGGGGAATGATAAAAGCGACGGAACAGAATCGAATTGGTTCCTATCAAAATTAAATCGTAAATAAAACAAAATTGTAGATCTGGTTGTTGGAGATGAACAAAAATATCTATTCTGAACAAAAAGAAAAATTGAATAAGAAGTTGTGGCTGATAGAGTGCCAGCCTCTATAACCGCGAAGTTTGGAAAGTGGAAAAAGAACAAACAGGGCGCGCCTAAAGAAAAAGGAAGATTCGCTTAGCGTAGTTTAAGATCGTAAGGGTCGAACAAGGCGAAAAAGAGGAAGAGAGCGAACAAAGAAACGTGAAGCTTCTTATAGTTTTGGCTAGAGGAGGAGGGTACCTAGGAGTTTAGGCGCGAGTCTGACACTCTGGGGGTCCCCCTCCCTGTGGGCTCCGGATGGGAGATTAGAGCCGATCAGATAGTGAATTAAAAATATTAAAGCGCGCAAACAAAACGATCTGTTTACTCTGTCATAATCCAGGACACTACTTTTAACACAACCAAAGTGTATAACACGATAGAACATGCTAGCTACCAAAAACATGTGTTATTTAATCATAGGTTTGTGTACTCTATCTAATGATTATGTGGGTCACAGTGTACATAAGACAACATGGTGTACATAAGGAGGTAAAGAAACAATTTCCAACTCTTTTCGACCTGTATAAAACACAATTTTATGATTAATTTCAGTGAAATCCTTGATAATGTCATGGCATTCCGACGTCAATAGGGGGCAATGTTGAACTGTGGAAGAAATGGGTTAGGCAGACAATAAACTTTCAGAATTAACATCTCAGGACAGAAATATGCTAGAGACGTCGGAGTTGGACTAACATGTATAACAAATTATTATTTCAACTTTGATATCTTCAAAATCACAAACAAAATTTCAGAAGCACGATTTTTAGAAAGAGAGTCCTTATTGGCATCAAACAGACTGAGTGTCTTTCTGCAGCCCTCCCGGGGTGACGGAAAGGTCCTTAGATATTTATGACTCTCAGTATCTGATCGTGAGGGAGGGAGACTGCATGGCGTCTGTGAAGATGAGTTCAGTTAATCAAAGGATAGGAACCAAAAGGGAATAAACAGTCCTTTAGATGCAAATTTAGGAAGGTGTGAAACATTTGTGTCCCCTTCCACTTCTCTGCCAGGGGTCTTAGTGTCTTTCGTGAAGGTAGGAATACAAGAAAACATGCAAATACAACAATCCATGTGAGAGTCTGAAAAAGGGGGGTTTTCTCCTAGTCAGATCACAGGTCACCGTAAATGAATTTTACGAGGCTTTTGGTGAAAGGTGCAGATGTCTCTGAAGCCATAAAAATCCACTTTGGGGCTCTTAGTTTGTTTGTTTAAGCTTTCTGAGAGGAGAGAATTTTGTTTTTCCTGTGAGATGATGTTCCTGTGGAATGTCTGGGGCCTCTTGAAGCTGGATGTTGACTACATACCCCCACTTTGGAACGATGTTGCTGTCCAGGAACTTCGGTCCAACCAGATCGGGAACATCCGAGGTCGTCAGGAACACAGAGGCACAACAGGTGCTGACCTGACTATGGTTGATGTCAAATGTTAGTATACTAATAACTAAAAAAAAAAACCCTAACGGTTAGTTGGTTAGCTTCAGTACCAGCTATTATTCGACAATCTGTAAAGTGTAAGAGTTAAGATTCTAATAAAGTACATAAGACCTACGGGCTCTAGAAGAATTAAATGAAACTAAATTTATGTACATCATTTCTAAAAGGTGAGTCCCTACAGAAATGTTAAATCAGGGTTAGAATGTTATTTTAGCCAAAGGCTAGTTCGAGAATGGCGGGGTTATTGAATGCATCTTCGTTTCCTAGTTCATGATGTACTTCGATGTCATCAAGTTCTCTTGGTGTACGATCAGTTCCTAGGTTCTTGCGTTTAAAGATTCTATTGAGTCTATTGGTTTGTTGAGTTAGCTGGCACTGAAGATTCTTAGTGCGTTTCGCATAAAAGAAAGCTATTCCGAAAACGACTAAGTATCCTAGGCCTACACAGATTGCTAGTACTGTATCTGGAGTCGACCAGGAGTACATCAGTGGCTGATGGGGTGTTTTTGCATGTGAGGCAATCTCTTTAAGAACGTTATCAACGGGACCCACGTCAATAACTTGAGTGCCTTCGTATTTAATTTGGTTGATGGTTTGTGAATCCAATTCTAATGTGTGTTTGTTGAAGAAATCAGAAATTTCAATTTCACTCTCGTATTGGTCAGGATGTAGGTGGTAGAGGGCCAAATCACCGATATGGAAGATAGCACCTTCAGGAACATCGACCCATATGGTTTGGCTTGGTAACTCAACGCGAGAGGAGGTCTCATGTCGATCATAGGCTAGGATGGCGCTTTTGTCTGGAGAATTGACCAGCCATCGGTTACCTACGATCTCAGCGTGTGTTTCAATAATTTGGTGTCTGGGGGTTACGGTTGTAGGACACTGTGACTCCCTGGTCATGGGTTTGAGTCCACAAATTCCATCAGTGTTGTCTCGTACAAATGGTTTGCTGGGACACAGGTAGTGTATGTCTTTGGTGAGGGTGCACATTCGTAAATTTGGAGCGAGATAAAGTCCGGGATTACTGTCATGATAGGCTACTACCTGTGGGGTGTGCACTTTAACGTGAGTCTCACCCTGCCAGGATCCAACATTGATTACATCTTTTAGTCGGTAAATGTTCTCATTTGCCACTATTGGGAGGTTAATGATAAAAGCCATCTCCCTAACCTCCGGATCGACATAGATAGGTACTGCACTACCTAAGGTGTATGCAAGATGAGCTTGCAAGGGGGTTACGGTGTCTCTTGTGGCTGTTGCTAAGAGGTCCTGTACTAGTGAGAGTGGGACAAGGTAAGGAGGAATCCTGCCCATTGCCAGACTGTCTACCGATGAGCTGATATCACGGAGCATGTCGGACATTAACATGGTTACCAGTTGGGTGTGAGCATAGTCAACCTGTAGAACGGATAATAAGGCGTCTACGGCACCAGTGGTTTTTAGCAGGACTTCGCTCTGAGTGTTAAGCACTAGTACGGTGCCCTGTAAGGTTTTGCCGATGGTCTGTAATTGGTCGCGTTGCCGGTCCATTTGTTCCTGGATTACAGGAATTTCGGCTTGGAGTTCACCGATATGTCGTTTAACGGCGGCGATGTTCACAGCGTTAACCGCGGAGACTCCCAGACTAAATAACGAACCCAAGGCGGAAGCTGCAGTTAGTAGCGTTCCAATGAACCGTTTTTCGCGCCTATTGATACCGGTTAGTTCTGAACGGGTGATTGTAAATTTCTGTAATTGGGTTAGTACATGAGTAATGTCTATTTCAGCATGGGTGATGACCTCTTTGTTCCAGCGGATTCCCGCCCATGAGGTCATCTTGGCCGTGGTGGAGACGTGTCGTTTACATACCGTCTCTGGGTGGAACCGGACAAACACTTTCTGTGTGTGCAGCCGGCAGTTTGTTATCAACAAGCCGGATTGTTCTTGTAGAACTATCCCTGAGGCGGGTCCTGGCTCAACAACTTCAGGGTGTGCCGGGACCACAATCCATCCAAGCATCAAGATAGTGAGCAGCCAGATCATCCTATCGAAAGACATATATACAAGGTTAGGGAATCGCGGATGATCAGGCTGGTAATTAAATTTTAACCCCCACTTTGTTGTTTATGGGGTCGTTAGTGATCATTAACAACGTTAGTAGGGCACTTGACTGAGGACGAGTCACCTGTTCTAACTAGTTTAGAGGCGTCTCTGAGGTATTTGTTTAACTTCTTCCTATTTCCGGGTCCTATGTTTAGATTCGACCGTATAACTAGTTGTCAGTTAATCTTTAGTCACTGAGGTCTGATTTTGGTCAGGGGTGTCGTTGTTCTCAGGGATGTTTGCAAGGCTCTTGTGTGGTTTGATCTGGTTTCTGTGTACCCATTTGAACTGGGGTTCTTTCCGACCTTTGCTGATCCTAATTCTGTAGACCACAGGGGAGAGTTTGTCTGTGATCATGTAGGGGCCGGACCAGCGAGGGAGGAACTTCCGAGTGAGTCTGCCAGTACTTTGTTTGGCATTTCCAGCTGGCTGGAAAAAGTTGTAGTACCAGACTTTGTCCCCCACTTGGAGTTCGCTTTGGGAAGCTTTTTGGTCGTAGTAGGCTTTGCGCCCTTCTACACTCTTGCTGAGGTTTTGTTGGGCGAAAGCGAAGGTGGCCTTCAGGTGTTCGCTTAGATCAGTCATGTATTGGTGAGTTGTGTAGGCTGTGGCCACACAGGCCTCACCTGGTTGGTAGAGCAGGTGGAGGGGAAGAGTCATTTGTCTACCCGTCATCATTTCAAAAGGCGAGACTCCAGTCGAGGTGTGTGGAGTTGCTCGGATGGCCATTAGGACCAAAGGTAGCTTGACATCCCAGTCTCTGTGGTTCGTTGCCACGTATTTCTTTAGGATGCCAACCACTGTTCGGTTGGCCCTTTCTACCTGTCCAGACGCTTGGGGGTGGTGACTGACATGAAGGTTGGCCTTTATGCCGAGCGTTTGCCAGAGTTGTTGAGTGACTTCAGCAGTGAAGTGTGTTCCCCTGTCTGAGTCTATGCGCGTGGGGAGACCGAACCGAGAGAAGATGTGGTTCATCAGTAGCACTGCAGTGGTTTGAGCGGTGTCATTTGGCGCTGGCAGGCCTTCCACCCATTTGGTGAAGGCGCATGTTACTGTCAGAAAGTATTTGTTGCCTCTGGCTGATTTGGTGAGAGGCCCCACCCAGTCGATTTGGAGATCTGACCATGGAAAGGAGATGCCCCTCCGTTGTAGGGGAGCCCTGTGCGTTGCATTGGTTGGTTGGAACTGGCAACAGACCAAGCAACCTTTGATGTAGTCTGCAACGTCTTTCCGCATGTGTGGCCAATAGGCTACCTGTCGGAGTGCAGCATGAGTGGCTTCTGTTCCTCTGTGACCCGCACATGGTGAGTCATGGGCGTATGTAAGCATCACCCCCCTGTGGTTACGAGGCACCACGAACGCAGGTGATGTGAGTGGGTCGGAAACATAAACCAGCAGGCCCATGAGCAACTTCAGCGAGGAGCGGACAGCAAAGAGGTGTTTCAAGTCGGGCACAGAGTCGAGGTCAGAGTCCAGGAGGGTATGGGTGGCAGGATCGGTTAGGTGGAGAACCATCATGTGGATGGCGGGGTCAACAGACTGCAAAGCAATGAGGTCAGATTCGGACCAAGCAAGGGGGACCGATCTGGGGTCCGGGGCAGGTTGGGGAGCTGCGGCTTGAGCGCGAGTCACCACACAGACGCCAAGGGTGGCTGGCGGGGTGTCAAGGGTGGCTGGGGCGTCACCTAGGGCGGGTGGGAGGGTGTCCAGGCCGGGGACGGTTGGCTCTGGCGGGACAAAGACCCACGGGGTTCCTGTGAGGGCGCCCCTCTTGGCCAAGACGTCAGCCAGATCGTTAAACTCTTTGTCGGGGCCAGGGGTGCGGGAGTGACCCCTGACCTTCTTCCAGTAGAGTTGCATGTCATGGGTAGTGACGATGTGGTCACAGGCCATGAACAACTCCTTGTGTTTCACGGGTTTGCCGTTAGAGGTACGAAACCCATTACGGCGCCACAGAGGCAGGTGGCAAGAGAAACTCAGCCGGGCGTAGTTGGAGTCAGTGCAGACGACCAGTGCCTGCACCTTGTGCGTCACGGCCATCTGAAGCAAGATCAATATGGCCGCTATTTCGGCGTACTGGGACGACTGAGGTCCCAGCTGGAAGTGCTGCGGTTGGCATGGGGAGTCGTTGACCCAGACGACGCCTACCCCAGCCTGCGGTTGTTCGTCATGGTGGAAAGAACAACCATCCACATAAGCCGTGAACATATCCTGACAGATGTTAGGGTCAAAGTAGTGGTGGTTCGGTGTAGGGTGGCCCGGTGGGTCGGCGACCGGTACGGTTGGTGAAGGGGTGTCATCAGAACACCGCTGACACTCCGCAAGTCCAGTACCCAGAGGGGTTTTCTGGTTCTGGGCGTAGCGGACCTCCATGTCGAAACTTTGCAACGCCATCAGCCAGGACGCCACGCGAGCATTAGTCACAACACCATCCCTGATTCTTTGGCTGTTCAGAAAGGTGACGGGCTGGTGATGGGTCTCAACTATCACCTTTTGTCCGCCAAGGTAGTTGGAGAAGTGTTTGACCGCCCACACCGTGGCTAACAGAGCTTTTTCACAGTCTGTGTACTTCAGTTCAGGGGCTAACAGCGTTTTACTGGCATAGGCCACCACTCGTTTGTCCAGGTCGTGTATTTGGTACAGGCCTGAGCTCAAGCAGTGGTCAGAGAAGCCCACCTGAAGGTAGAAGTCTTTCTCGCAGTCTGGGTACGCCAGACAAGGGGCAGTACAGAGTTTGTCTTTGAGGGCCTGCATGGCACGGTCGTGTGGTGCCGACCAAACAAATGGTGCGTCTTTCTTAAGCAGGTCGGTTAAGGGTTTTGCCAAGTCAGAGTAATTCTCAATGAATTGCCGTGAGTAGTTACAGATTCCAAGGAAGCTACGAAGCTCGGTGAGGTTGGTTGGTGCCTTGATATTCATGACACCTTGGACACGGTTGACCTGGGGTCGCACACCGTGCGTCCCTACTAGAAGACCAACGTAGTTCACGGAGGTCTTGCACCACTGGCATTTGGACAGCGATATCTTGGCACCAGCCTTAGTGAGTTGACCGAGGACGTGGTCAATTTCAGCCAGGTGGTGGTCGAGCATGGCGCTCCGCATCAAAACGTCGTCGACGTATATGAGGGTGCCACGATCGTTAGCGTCAGGGCAAGCTTTGTTCAAGAAGATGTTGAACTCAGCCGGGGAATTGGCATAACCGAATGGACACCTGGTGAAGGTGTATTGTCGGTTGCGGAAGGTGAAAGCGAGTTTATGTTGGTCTTCAGCGTGCACTGGGATGGTCCAGAACCCCGAGGCGATGTCAAGAGTGGAGAAGTAGTTAGCCTCCCTGACCTTAGGGAGTTCCTGTTCCAAACGGGTCATGGGCCATCGTGACAGCGGCACCTGTTGGTTGAGTCTGCGGTAGTCAATGGTCAGGCGCCATTTACCGTTTGGTTTGACGACTGGCCACAGAGGTGCAGAGTAAGTGCTGTTGCATGGACGTATGATGCCTTTGTCCAACAGTTCGTCAATGATTTCTTGGACAGGCTCATACGAAGCCAAAGGAATCTTATATTGCCGTACGAACACTGGCGGAGCGGTTGGGGCTGTTGGGATGCGTACGGAGTGGATGTCGGTCAGCCCGCAGTCAAGGGAGTCCTGTGCAAAGGAGTCTTGATACTTGCATAAGACTGCACGAAGCTTTTCGCGCTCTTCGTCAGTCTGTAAAGCATCAGCCTCTACAAGCACCTGTTGTAGTTGAGCAGCGAAGGTGGACTCAACTTTGGCGTCCGGTACAGGGTGCGTCGTGTTCCGGTCGCAGTCCGGCGTTGCAGATGGCGCCGAATCGACAGTCAGGACCGAAGCTGTTTGGACCACCATCTGCTCGCCATCGGTCAAGTCGATGCGACTGACCAGGTTGTTGGGGAGCGAGAGGGCGTGGAAGACAGCTATAGCCCTAGAGGGTCTGGTGTATAACACCCCCGTGTCACCGTGGTCAGGCAGCAGCGAAGGGACGTGACCGAATACTGGCACAGCCAGTTCGAAGTCATGAAATTCAGTGCTGATGAGCCAACCTAGCGGTGTTGATTTGGGGATGAGAATGTCCTCGGTAGTGCGGTTATGTACCAGCAGGTGATTGGACCAAGAGCGCAGTTCCATGAGGGGAATGGCTTCAAGGGACAATCCCATGTTGAAGAAAATCGGTGAAGGCTGAAAGAGTGCCTGAGAGTGATTCAGACGTTGACCTGTCTGCATGCATATGCGTATCGCAACGTACTTGGAGGATGCAGGAATCGTGAGGTGCTGTTCGGTGGTCACCTGACAAGCTTCAGGGATGGTTTGGCCCGATTTGAGGTTGTCATTGTCGGCTGGGACAGGACCGTCCCTGGCCTCGGTGAGTGACCAAAGAACGTTGTTAATAGTGTCCACTTGGACACCAAGGCGCACCCGTATGTCGCTGCCAACATAAGCAGGGTGTGGTAGGTCAGGAACGACCAAGAAGTGATGAGTGAAGACCTTCGTATGCCATTGGACCTTCAGGGAGCAAATACCTTCGGCGGTTAGTGTCTCACAAGGTCCAGTGGCAAGTGGGAAATGGAAAGTCTTTTTCGCCATCTGGAGTGTAGGCTGGGCCTGTAGAAGAGAGTCATAGACTGTTCTACTGATGGCTGATTTGTCTGACCAGAGAGCCAATGCCACGTTTTGCACACCGACGCCCTCGAGGGTGATACCGCCTTCTATCTGGGGGCAGTATGTGTCAGTGGTGGCATTGTCGCCTAAAGCGCAAAGGAAGGTGTCACGCTGGGTTATTGGAGCAGGACAAGCAGCTTCGTCCGTAGCTCTAGCGTCAATCACACAACACTGCACTCCAGTGTTTTCGGGAGCCGTGAAAGGTAACGGTTGGCGGACTTGGGCCCAGATCTTTGAGCGTTTGAAGTCAATCAGCGGTTCCAGACGGTTGAGAAGATCCTTCCCGATGAGCAGAGGAACGTCATCAAGAGGGGACACGTAGACCGGGTGAACGAGGGTCATCGAGCCGATGGTGAATTTTACCACTGACATGGCGGTCAGTTCGGTCATGGTAGGGGCATACGGTTGCACATTCAAGGAGCACGTCTGCATTTTCAGGTTCCTGTTAGCACGCCTTGCCATAGATTGCAACCTTTGGAAAAGCGATCGTGACATCAAAGTGATGTCTGCTGCGGTGTCAAGGAGGGCTTCATGAGCAAGGACGTCTTCTAGCATGATAGACAAGTAGAACTTTCGGGCCACCCCCTTTTCGATGAGGTGGCCAAGGAACTGTTGGACTGGAGGTTTAACCTGGATGGTAGCCGTGTCTTCTCTGAAGTGTTCGTCGGTGGTATCTAGCTGGACCACCAAGACTGCACTGGAAGGTTTACCGATGTCACCTTCCTGGTTAGAGTGGTCAACCGAGTTGTTTTGGTCTTCGGTGTTTGCCGTAGGTTCAGGGGGTCCTTGATAGAGGTCTTCTTCAATCGGAGCCGATTGGTCGGAGGAGACGCCCGTAGGACCTGCGTTAGGAACCATGGATGCCACCGAGAATAGATCTGCCTTACCTTGTTTGTCTTTCCGCTTTCCGCTCTGTAGTTCACGAACCAGTTGCTTAATTGCCTCCAAGTCTTCTTGGGAGAGGGCAGTAGACTTACCGGTGTCGTTGTTGTCATCTTTTGGTTCGGTTTTGTGGCCTTTATCATATCGGTGGAAGTCATTATTGCGGGGTGGACCACGATGGTCAGACCGATCATAATGGTTAGGTCGGTCATATTGGTTAGGCCGCCACCCTTGTGAGTGGCGTGGAGACCACCCCTGGCGGGTGTCTGAAGAAGCCTGGTTGAAAGTCGGTCTCATGTGGTCCTGGTTTTTGCCAGGCCAAGAGGGTTTGGCAGGTCTGGACTTCTGCTGACGTCCTGGAGGAGAGGACCATTTTGGTGACGACTTCGGTCGGTCAGTGTGGGGCGCCTGAGTGGTTGGCCCTTGTGACTCACTGGCTGGAGCTCCTTCCAACTCCAGTGGTAACGGTTGGGTCACCTTCATGACGGCGCTTGAATCCGTCGACCTGGACTGGCTCTGTCTCTGCCTAGCGTATCCTTTATTTGCCAACTCACGTAGTTGTCGACTACTTAAGGTGCGGGGGCATGCGGAAACACCAAGGTGATGACTGGTGGTAGGGTGGAGGTTCTGGACAAAGAGAGATTTGAAATTCAAGTCTTCCTCTATTTCTGGTTCATTACGGGACCCGAAATAGGCTATACGTAGCCTGTGGTAATATTGTGGGGGTGGCTCTGAACGACCCTGCTTGATCCCAAGTGCAGCTGTCAGGCCAGTCTGTGACAGGCAGTCGCTGAACTCGACTTCTAGGGCCTGACAGAGCACGTCATAGTCAGCTCTAACGGAAGCGGGTTGGCGCTCGATAAAGCTGCTGACATCACGACTTGATGTTATCTTTATCAGATAAATTTTGTCCTCTACTGAGGCATCTGGAAATCTCCGCAAGTGGAAGTCGAGATCGTTTAAGTAGGTGCGGGTGTCGTTTGAGCCACCAAGATTTGGTTCAAAGCGAGGAATGTGCCGGGCCATCTTATCGAAATCACGGTTCATGGGTGCCCGGGAAGACTGAATACCCGAGGGCCCGGAAGACCGAGGAAGCGAGATAGGTTCAGCCTGGTCAGGGGGTGTCCTGACATCTCTTTGGCGGGTAGCAGGTTCCGGCGTAGACGCCCGAGAAGCGGACGGAGGAGGTCCCCCCTGAGTTTCGCGAGGAGGCGAGCCAAATCCCCTCCTTGTTGTGGGGTCTTTCATGGAGCGTGTTCGACTAGGTCGGTCTAATGCTAACGACTGTTCTAGTACACTTTCCATCTCAGCTATCTCTTCTACTTTGACTTTTTGGATGTCCTGTAGAGCTCTAATTTTGGCCCTATCGTCCTGTAGTTGTTGTTCAAGGTCTTCAATGTACATGCGATCAGACTGTTGGTGTTCACTGTATGTTTTGACTTGCTCTCTCAAGTCTTGGATTTCACCCAAAGCTTTGTTAAGCAGGTCTTTGGCTTTTGCATAGCCCCTGTCGGACTCTTCCAGCTGTTCTTTTGCAGCGTGCAGCTGGGTATTTTGAATATGAATGGTTTCCTGCAAGTCATCATTGTTCTTTTTCAATTGGCGTATTTCTTGGTTGTCTGACTCAGCTTTGTCACTTTTAAGTTGTATGATTTGGTTTTCTAGCTCTGCTACACGTGTGTGAACCCGTGCACTGGCTTGAAGTTCTTGTTTGAGTTTTTGTATTTCTGTATTGCGAGCTTTTATAACTGTGTAGGAATTTCGTAGTTGTGCTGACAGTATTGCAGCCATGCTTCCCAAGAGCTTGGCTAAAGCCTTGTCTTTGGGTGGTTTGGTAATTGCCTCACTTATGAGACCGGCCATAGCGTTCTCAAGTGCAGTAGAATCGGCGTCCTGGACTTTGTCCATGTATCCAGGTAGCAAGTCATCAGTCAAGCCCGCTAACGCAACATCTAAATTCATTGTAGGGTCTGCGTGGGCAGATGTGTCCTTAGACATGTTTAAGAACGATAAATTTATAGAACAACAACAAAACAACTTAAACACCAAGTAGGTTGTTTAAGGAATGAGCAGGAAAATTTTTCCCCAAAGGAAAAATTGAAAGAAAAAAAAATTGCAAAATCAAAAATTAAAATGTGGAATTAGATAATAAAAGAGAAAGAACAATAACAAGTGGAATTATTTACATGCAAGTTAGTTGTTATCAAAGCTTTAAGTGATTCAGTGACAAGCCTGAACCTGTGTATTGTTGTCAAAATTAAATGATTTGTTTCACCGTGCAGGATTAGCAAGCGTGATGTATTTATCAGCTGTAATTGCCCTAGGTGAAAGAAATTTAATTAAGCCTTAAGGTTAGTTAAAAGCGTTCAGCTTTGGATGCAACCTTAACTTGAACAAAGAGAGAAAAACCACAAAACGATTCAAAAATAAACATTAAGTTGCAAGCTTTGTCATGCACATTAAATGTTTGCTTAAAGATATCCAACTGATTAGTTGATGCAATAAAACAATTCACTTGACTTGTGTTCAAGTGATGAGTAAATGGTGAGAAACTCTTAAAGTCAAATAGGGTTAAAATAGCATTAAAATTTTTATTATTGTATTTGTTTTTTTTCAATAGCAAGTAAAATAGACTCGAAAAAAATTAATAAAAAAATAAAATAAAATAAAATTCATAGTAGGCAAAGTAGAATAAAAAGAGCAATAAGATTATTGTTATTATTTTTAATAGTAGGTGACAGAAACTTTAAAAAGGTTGTTTGTTTTTGTTTTGTTTTTTCTTAACAAGTGGTTTAAATAGAATTAGAAAATTAAAAATCTTTTTTTTTTCTTTTCAAGAGTGGGTTGAGTAGAATTCAAATTATTTTTTATTTACTTTTTCAATAGTAGGTAAGGTAGAATTAAAATTTTAATAAAACGATGAAGTTCTGATAGGATTGAAGAGAATTTAGTCAAAAGACAATAAATTTTTTCCAATAATACGTGAAGTAGAATTAAGAAAGGAATGTAAGAAAGAGATTAATTTTTCCCGATAGGGTTGAATATAATTAAACAAAAGAGAATAAAAATGTTTTTTTTTTCAAATGATAAGTGAATTGTAATTGAAAAAGATTTAATGATTTTTTTTTTTTTCAATAATAGGTGAGGTAGAATAAAATTCAAAAATAA